>NC_079224.1:3060000-3292500 GCF_029633865.1 Lampris incognitus | reverse complement strand
TGAGATCACGCACAGCGTCACTGCATGCCTTTGACCACACCCATGGCTCGTCCTTATGCAGCAGCTGGCGCAGGGGGGCTGTGGTCGCAGAGTACTGGGGAAGAAACCTCAGGTAGTAACTTGTCATACCCAGGAAGGAGGCGACCTGGGCAGCCGAGCTGGGCTCAGGGATGGCCTGAATGGCGTCCACGTTGGATTGTAGTGGAGTTACACCGCTCGCTGACAGCCGGAACCCCACGAAGTCGATGGCTGGCACAGAGAGGACACATTTCTCAGCATTGAGAGTTAGCTTGTGCTTGGACAGGGCTGCGAAGACCATGTTAAGGCGCTTGTCGTTGATTTCACTGGTGGGCCCGTGTACCACTATATCGTCCAGATAAATGGCCACGCCCAGTATGCCAGCCAGCACGGAGACCATGATTTTCTGGAAGCAGCTAGGGGCGGAGCTGAGACCGAAAGGCATCCTGGTGTAGCGAAACACTCCTGCATGTGTCACAAAGGCTGTGAGGTTTCGGCTGCTGGGGTGGAGGGGCACCTGTAAGTACCCCTGTCTGAGGTCGAGCTTGGAGAACACCTCAGAGCCATAGAACTGAGCAGTGAGTTCTTCTGAGGTGGGCAGTGGATACTTATCAGGGACCACTGCCTTATTTACTGCACGTAGATCGACGCAGACACGCAGGCCCCCCGACTTCTTCTTAGCCACCACGAGGTTTGAGACCCAAGGTGACGCGTCCACCGGTTCAATGATGCCAGCTTCCAGCAGTTGTTGCAGCTCGGCGGAGACCCCATCACGGAGAGCCAACGGGATGCGGCGCAGTGGTTGGATGACAGATTTCACAGCAGGGTTGAGGAGAGGTTGATGGGTGAAGGCGGAGAGGCAGCCCAGCCCCATAAACAGCGATGGCCACTTCTGCTGCCAAGGTGTGGCAACAGTCAGGATTGCTGCCCCCCTTGTGTCTAAGAGGGAGAACCCCAGAGCGGAGAACAGGTCCAGGCCCATCAGGTTGGCCCCACGGCGTGCCACATGAAAAACTGCATTGGGCACCAGCTTGGTTCCATAGCGGACAGTCAGTTGGAGAGAGCCAACCAGATCGATTTTGGAGTCACCATACCCACAGAGGACAGCTGAGGGTGCGGACAGTGGCAGTGAACCGAAAAATTGACTGTAGGTATCAACATTCAGGAGAGACACACTTGCACCGGTGTCCAACAGCAGGGGGATGCACACATCATTAATGTTGACTGTGCATGATTTGAATGACACTGGCCCAGAGCTCACCTTGTGAATGACGGCGGTTGAAGACTGGGGGGTGTGGCCCACTGACCCAGCCGGGGAAGATCGACAGACGTTGGCAAAGTGATTGTGCTTACCGCAGCTACGGCATGTCTGGCCACGGGCAGGGCAGTTCTGAGCCCTTGAAACATGAGACCGAGACCCACAGTTACCACAGGACTGTTGAGGGCGGGGCCGAGAACGCCGTCGTTGCAGTTGCAAGACGTCCCCAGTGGAGTCGGCGCCCGCCTCGCTCTGGCTGGGTTGCGTCCCGAGGGGCAGCCGTGAGTAGAGGGAGGAGTCGTTGGCAGCTTGACTGGAGGTGGCCACTTGCTGTGTATTTAGCATAGCAGCACACTCAGCTGCTCCCTCAACCTGTAGTGCGATGGTAATTGCTCTGGACAGCAGCAGATCGTCTTTTTCCAGCAGCAGAGTCTCACGCACCTTTGCGTTGTTGGTGTGTTCGATTAGCTGGTCGCGAACCATCTCGTCCTGAAGCGCGCCAAACTTGCATGAGCTAGCTAGCCCTCGCAAATTAGCTACGTACTGCCGCACAGACTCACCAGGCAGTTGTAGTCGCTGACGGAATATAAATCGCCGAAGGAGGGCACTCTGTGGAGCAGCGAAATGGGTGCTCATAAGTCCCACAGCTTCGTCAAAGCTTGTGACGTTCCCCAGAGACCCGAGCACACGATGACCCTCTGCTCCCAAGCAGTGTAGCAACAGAGCCGTCTTCCTAGCCTGGCTCACGTCGTCGAGCCCTGAGGCGATGATGTAATTTTCAAAACTATGTAGCCAGCGAGTCCATGGTACCGGAGGCTCGCCAGGTAATGCCAGGAAGGGGGCAGGTGGTGGGAGAGAGATATCAGCCATCCTCGTCACCAATATTGTATTTAGAAATCACGTCAGGACACAGCGCTGTCGCTCGACACAACCTCTTCGTGGCATTCTTTATTTAGGCTGACACAGCATCAAAGGCAGACCCGATCAAACAACCCAGAGCCCGCAGGCATCACCAATCGATCCCAGCACAATAGAACAGCACCAAATCAAATGCAGCACTGTCGATGTGTGCATACATAACAGTGTCAATATCAAAACTCATCCAACATGAATCATCGATAATAACTACACGTCCTCCAGTCTTTCTAAAATGACCAGAATAGCAGAATTCCTGTCTTAACTCAATTATATTTAAAAGCCAAAATAAAACAGACTCCTCAGGTGGCCCAGGTAGTGTGTCAGTCTATTCCGTTGCCTACCAGCACGGGGATCACCGGTTCAAATCCCCGTGTTACCTCCGGCTTGGCCAGGCGTCCCTACAGGCACAATTGGCCGTGTCTGCGGATGGGAAGCCGGATGTGGGTATGTGTCCTGGTCGCTGCACTAGCGCCACCTGTTCAGGGGGGAGGGGGAAATGGGGGGAATAGCGTGATCCTCCCACACGCTACGTCCCCCTGGTGAAACTCCTCACTGTCAGTTGAAAAGAAGCGGCTGGTGACTCCACCTGTATGGGAGGAGGCATGTGGTAGTCTGCAGCCCTCCCCGGATCAGCAGAGCGGGTGGAGCAGAGACCGGGACGGCTCAGAAGAGTGGGGTAATTGGCCAGGTACAGGTACAATTGGGGAGAAAAAATAAAGGGGGGGGGAGACTACTCACAGACCTAAGCTATGATGAATACAATGGTACTAAAGTGTACCATACATTATATAGTATATTTTTATACATTAGTATGATCAGCTTGTACCATTTGTGCTTATAGTGTGTAACACCGCTTATTAGTTATGATCATGCTTTCTTTCTCCCTCAAACAAACCTGTTCTGGCTACAGCAAATCCAGTCTCACAGTTAAGTTGGCAGCAGGGTATCGCCGGCTGAACAGGTTTGAGCTGGGCCAGGCCCTTGTGTTCCTGTGCAAAGAAGGAGGCTCTACAGGCCAGCCTACCGTTGTGTTCCTCTGGAGAGGCAGAAGATCTACAGGCCAGCCTACCTTTGTGTTCCTCTGGAGAGGAAGAGGCTCTACAGGCCAGCCTACCTTTGTGTTCCTCTGGAGAGGAAGAGGCTCTACAGGCCAGCCTACCTTTGTGTTCCTCTGGAGAGGAAGAGGCTCTACAGGCCAGGCTACCGCTGTGTTCCTCTGGAGAGGAGGAGGCTCTACAGGCCAGCCTACCGCTGTGTTCTTCTGGAGAGGAAGAGGCTCTACAGGCCAGCCTACCTTTGTGTTCCTCTGGAGAGGAGGAGGCTCTACAGGCCAGCCTACCATTGTGTTCCTCTGGAGAGGAAGAGGCTCTACAGGCCAGCCTACCTTTGTGTTCCTCTGGAGAGGAAGAGGCTCTACAGGCCAGCCTACCGTTGTGTTCCTCTGGAGAGGAAGAGGCTCTACAGGCCAGTCTACCTTTGTGTTCCTCTGGAGAGGAAGAGGCTATACAGGCCAGCCTACCGCTGTGTTCCTCTGGAGAGGAAGAGGCTCTACAGGCCAGCCTACCTTTGTGTTCCTCTGGAGAGGAGGAGGCTCTACAGGCCAGCCTACCGCTGTGTTCCTCTGGAGAGGAAGAGGCTCTACAGGCCAGCCTACCGCTGTGTTCCTCTGGAGAGGAAGAGGCTCTACAGGCCAGGCTACCGTTGTGTTCCTCTGGAGAGGAAGAGGCTCTACAGGCCAGCCTACCGTTGTGTTCCTCTGGAGAGGAAGAGGCTCTACAGGCCAGTCTACCGTTGTGTTCCTGTGCAAAGAAGGAGGCTCTACAGGCCAGCCTACCGTTGTGTTGCTCTGGAGAGGAAGAGGCTCTACAGGCCAGCCTACCGTTGTGTTCCTCTGGAGAGGAAGAGGCTCTACAGGCCAGCCTACCATTGTGTTCCTCTGGAGAGGAAGAGGCTCTACAGGCCAGCCTACCGTTGTGTTCCTCTGGAGAGGAAGAGGCTCTACAGGCCAGCCTACCGCTGTGTTCCTCTGGAGAGGAAGAGGCTCTACAGGCCAGCCTACCGCTGTGTTCCTCTGGAGAGGAAGAGGCTCTACAGGCCAGCCTATCGTTGTGTTGCTCTGGAGAGGAAGAGGCTCTACAGGCCAGCCTACCGTTGTGTTCCTGTGCAAAGAAGGAGGCTCTACAGGCCAGCCTACCGTTGTGTTCCTCTGGAGAGGAGGAGGCTCTACAGGCCAGCCTACCTTTGTGTTCCTCTGGAGAGGAGGAGGCTCTACAGGCCAGCCTACCGCTGTGTTCCTCTGGAGAGGAAGAGGCTCTACAGGCCAGCCTACCGCTGTGTTCCTCTGGAGAGGAAGAGGCTCTACAGGCCAGCCTACCGTTGTGTTCCTCTGGAGAGGAAGAGGCTCTACAGGCCAGCCTACCATTGTGTTCCTCTGGAGAGGAAGAGGCTCTACGGGCCAGCCTATCGTTGTGTTGCTCTGGAGAGGAAGAAGCTCTACAGGCCTGCTTACCCTGGGCAGCTGGTTGCTCAACATGTCTACCTTGCTGCCATGCTCAAAGTTCAAATTAATTGAGGTAGCAGACAGGTTGCAGCTGACCTGGTCTAGTCAGATAACAGAATTTGATGTTATGTACGTATCAAATGATGAAAGCGAAGATAATATTTTTTAAGTGATACAAAAGAAGAGCAATTGCCAAGGCTTTCCTTTGCTCTAAACGAAAGTATGTTGTACCAGTTAACCAGTGTGGCTCATGCACATAAGTTCAGCACAGTGTGGCTCCTCAACATGGGTCATTTGTCTTCTGCATTTCAGCTGCCATGTGGTTAGGCTCATGTTTTTACTCATTTGGAAGTTAATCCTATTGTTTGCTTACCAGATGACATAGTCAAGCCTTCACCTGTGACCTGCGCCTCTTCTGACCTGCACCTCCTCTGACCTGCACCTCCTCTGGCCATACCTCGCACTGAGTGCAGCATACCATGCAACTGCACCTCAGTAGACCAGAAAGCTCTGCAGCGGGTCGTCAAGGCGGCCCAGCATATCACCAGTACCCAGCTCCCATCCATAAAAGACATTTATCACAAACGCTGCCTTCGAAGGGGTCTGAGCATCAGCAGAGATCCCACCCACCCCAACCATGGACTGTTCTCCCCCCTGCGCTCTGGGAGGCGCTACAGGAGCCTCAGAGCCCACGCTACCAGGCTCAAAAACAGCTTCTTTCCACAAGCTGTTTCCCACCTGAACCTTGCTACCCACTGAATGTCTGTAGATATTTTTAAATATTTTGTACTCCCGCTCTCTTTTAACTTATTTTTAGCTTTTGGTCTTCATGTGTGTATATCTTATACTGTGTTTGCTGTGTTTGTCTGTGTCTGTCTTGCACTGTTTGGTGAAGCCACAGCCCTCATTTCATTTTTAACATGTGCCTCCTGCACATTGTTTTTAATGACAATAAAATTGAATTGAATTGAATTGATACAGTTTATAATGACGTCTTATAGAACCACCAAGCCTTAACTCTTCTTTCAACAACAACAAAAATCCCTTGCTCCTCAGATAGACAGTGCACGTGACTTCTCCGTTAGGCCGGACAGGTATTAATTGATGGTATCTACCACTGACTCATTCCTTCCAGTTGATCCAGGAAGTAGTGCTGCAATGCAATCGACTATCAAATAATATTGGACATTTCAGGTCATAACTTTCAACGTGTCCTTTTTTCTTTTTTTTTACTTTCCAACTTCCAATACGTGGTTTACATAATTGGTTTAATTGGACTTATTGAAATGTGTCTGATGCGCATGTTGCGTTGAGCCATTGTAGAGCTGTGGTGCAGCAGTGGTGCCATGTTCAGAAACTCTGCAGTGAAGCCACTGAGTAATGTGACGTCATAACCGATATGCACAAAGGCAAACGTCTATGAAAATAAATGTTGTAAAACTAAATAATTTTCCTTTAACGAGACACATCTTTTAAATATTGTAATTAAATTCATTAAAGCACTCGTCAAGTTATGTAGGGCAGAAAAGATGTGTTGCAGCTTCAGGTTGAAACTTTCATCTAGGGTTCATCCAGGTTTCATCTGGGGTTCATCCAGGTTTCATCTAGGGTTCACCTAGGTTTCATCTAGTTTTTATCTAGGGTTCACCTAGGTTTCATCTAGCTTTTTATCTAGGGTTCACCTAGGTTTCATCTAGATTTTATTTAGGTTTCATCCAGGTTTTATCTAGGGTTCACCTAGGTTTCATCTAGTTTTTATCTAGGGTTCACCTAGGTTTCATCTAGCTTTTTATCTAGGGTTCACCTAGGTTTCATCTAGCTTTTTATCTAGGGTTCACCTAGGTTTCATCTAGATTTTATTTAGGTTTCATCCAGGTTTTATCTAGGTTTCATCTAGGTTTCATTCTGGTTTCATCCTGGTTTTATCTAGGTTTCATCTAGGGTTAATCTAGGTTTCAGATAGGTTTTATATAGGTTTCATCTCAGTTGCTCAGCTGGCCACAACCCAATCCTGATGTTATAGTACATTTTCTTCCATTGACACTTGTGGAAGAGCTTAGGAACATCCATTTGGAATCATAGTTTTGTTTTTTTCCTCTCTCTCCTTTCATCCCAAGTTTGCATGCCCAATTCCCTGTCCTTCTCATGCCTGGACATTACACACACCTTACTGAAGTGTGCATCCTCAAATACGCATGGACGTGCCAACTATTTTCACCTGGGAGCTGCACGTCTGTCTAGTGTAGCATTTCCCCCCAGAGCCCCCTACACCTACAGCTGGAAGGGCACCACTCAACCTGCAGGAGTCCTCGCATGTTTGCATTTTCCATAATTTGAAAAGAAAAATTACAGAATGTACATCGACAGCCTTGAAATACAAGTGAGCCAAATTCCACTGCTGTCACGTTTGGTGAGAGAAAAATAGTCTAAGAAATACATTAAACATACATTAAATCAGTAGAAGTATTAAATGCAATCAAGGCATTTTGCTAGTTTTTATTGAACTTGCGTGGTTCAAGGAAAACACTGATTTGAATGTAGGTAATTCAGTGTCATTGTGCTGTTTGGACCACTGATGTCAGTGTCAGGACAACGCACATCCATTGTATCCTCAATTTCATCCAGTCTACTGACCTTCTCATTACGTCACATTTCTATAAAAGTAACTGGTTACCACCCGTGTGATAGCTTCTCGTGTGTGTTCAGAAGTAGGCGAGGGTGCATTACATCATTGATCAACTTGAATGAATTTAGACATGTTTCAGAAATCCTCAAATGGGTTTGTGAATGGTGTGTAGGTGTTTTTCCTATTTTAATGAAGTGTGTGTGTGGTACTTTTGATATATCTGTTGTTTTACCTTGGCAGCCACTGATGAGCTTGGTTTCTCCAGCAGGTCCCAGAGCTGCTGCCTCCTGTCAGGACAGCAGCCGTGGTCCTCCTCCTCTGCCTCGTTGTCCCTTAATGTATCAGCTTCTCTCCTGAGCTCCTCATTCATCTGCTCCTTCTTCTGATGGTACCTGGCCTGACAGCATGACTCGAGGTATATTTCATCAATGCCCCAGTAGTCCAGCTCTTGGCCAAATGACAGGGCACACATCTCCTCCATCATGTGAAGTTTGCCCGTGCGGTAAAAGTTCAGAATGGAGGAGAAGGCGCCTGGGTGGCGATCGAAGAAATACTCGTTGTCATTAATGGTGTAGTCATCACAGATTTCCAATAAAGACTCATGAGTGTTGCAGTCTCTTAACTGCCCCAGACGGGTTCTGGGAAGGCGGTCCAGTGTTCTCCACAGAACCTCATGGGTGAGGCCTCCAACATTGAGCCGCATTCGCCGTGATCGGGCCTTAATGCGAATAATCTCAATGGGCTCAGGAGGCAGCAAAGGAGTCTGTGCGGTCCGCAGGTTCACTTTGGATGTGCTGCAAGTCAACCTGTCTGTCATCACTGATACGCTAGTGTTCCTGGTGCGAGGGAACGGAGTTTGACCTCAAACGGAGACGGTCATGTGAGCGGCACTTTAGAGGAGTTAGGGCTGGATCAGGTGTTGCATGGGTGGACTGTAGACACCACACCGAGGACAAATCTGAGGCACTTCAGGCTCAAACCTCTATCCAGCAGGTCGGGTCGATGGCTAAGGAAACAGGGCAGCCTACATTAAACAAGTCTGCATTGTACAACTCACACAACACCCAAGTACCTCAAACTAGACTACACAGACAAGAGATGATTAAACACAAGGAGTGAACGTCTATCTGAATCTTTCACCGATTCAATTCAATATCAAACTGTAAAACTAAGTTGTCAGGTTTTGGAACAGAAATAATATTAATTTTAATCGTAATAAGAATAGTAATAGTAATAATAATAGTAATAGGAATAAGAATGGTAATAGTAATAATAATAGGAATAGGAATAAGAATGGTAATAGTAATAATAATAGGAATAGGAATAAGAATGGTAATGGTAATAGTAACAGTGATATTAATAGTAAGAATAATAATAGTAATAATAATAGTAATATTCATAGTAATAAGCATAATAGTAATATTAATACCAATAGTAATAAAATAATAATAGCAATAGTAATAGTAATAATAATAGCAATAGTCATAAGAATAATAATATTAATAGTAATACTAATAGTAATAATAACAGTAATACTAACAGTAATAGTGATAAGAATAATAATAGTAATAACAATAGTAATTTTAATGTTTTTCAGAGCTGGTGTAATCTCAACTGCATTAAAAATCTCAATGATGTCCCAAATCATACAGTGGTAATGTATTGAACTGACCCATATCATCAATTAAGTTTAATGGTTTATCTACTAGTAGTAGATAGAAACTATATATATATATATATACACTACCGTTCAAAAGTTTGGGATCACCCAAACAATTTCGTGTTTTCCATGAAAAGTCACACTTATTCACCACCATATGTTGTGAAATGAATAGAAAATAGAGTCAAAACATTGACAAGGTTAGAAATAATGATTTGTATTTGAAATAAGATTTTTTTTACATCAAACTTTGCTTTCGTTAAAGAATCCTCCATTTGCAGCAATTACAGCATTGCAGACCTTTGGCATTCTAGCTGTTAATTTGTTGAGGTAATCTGGAGAAATTGCACCCCACGCTTCCAGAAGCAGCTCCCACAAGTTGGATTGGTTGGATGGGCACTTCTTTGAGCAGATTGAGTTTCTGGAGCATCACATTTGTGGGGTCAATTAAACGCTCAAAATGGCCAGAAAAAGAGAACTTTCATCTGAAACTCGACAGTCTATTCTTGTTCTTAGAAATGAAGGCTATTCCATGCGAGAAATTGCTAAGAAATTGAAGATTTCCTACACCGGTGTGTACTACTCCCTTCAGAGGACAGCACAAACAGGCTCTAACAGGTACTATTTAATGAAGATGCCAGTTGGGGACCTGTGAGGCGTCTGTTTCTCAAACTAGAGACTCTAATGTACTTATCTTCTTGCTCAGTTGTGCAACGCGGCCTCCCACTTCTTTTTCTACTCTGGTTAGAGCCTGTTTGTGCTGTCCTCTGAAGGGAGTAGTACACACCGGTGTAGGAAATCTTCAATTTCTTAGCAATTTCTCGCATGGAATAGCCTTCATTTCTAAGAACAAGAATAGACTGTCGAGTTTCAGATGAAAGTTCTCTTTTTCTGGCCATTTTGAGCGTTTAATTGACCCCACAAATGTGATGCTCCAGAAACTCAATCTGCTCAAAGAAGTGCCCATCCAACCAATCCAACTTGTGGGAGCTGCTTCTGGAAGCGTGAGGTGCAATTTCTCCAGATTACCTCAACAAATTAACAGCTAGAATGCCAAAGGTCTGCAATGCTGCAATTGCTGCAAATGGAGGATTCTTTGACGAAAGCAAAGTTTGATGTAAAAAAAATCTTATTTCAAATACAAATCATTATTTCTAACCTTGTCAATGTCTTGACTCTATTTTCTATTCATTTCACAACATATGGTGGTGAATAAGTGTGACTTTTCATGGAAAACACAAAATTGTTTGGGTGATCCCAAACTTTTGAACGGTAGTGTATATATATATATATATATATATATATATATATATATATATATATATAACCCATATCACCAATTAAGCTTTAATGGTTATATATATATATAGTATAGTATAGTTATATAGTGGTAATGTATTGAACTAACCCATATCACCAGTTAAGCTTTAACGGTTTACATTGCCATTGGAAGTAATCTTAAATCCAGAGAAACTCGGTTGCAGGGCCCTGTAGCCTGTTCTCTGGTTGTATAAGAAGGTTTCTCAGGTCTGAGCAGGGGTATTAGGCCTCTCTGAGTTAATAATAGCATCTAGCTAGCTTCTCCTGCTTCTCAGAATAACACACAAAACACATCCCAGACAAAGTGACTGCATCAAAACTATGGTGGAAAGAGAGTGGAGATGGAAATAGATATGCTGACTTTATCCATATTGAATTTGTGTTGCACGAAGTGTTTGTATTGTCCTCTTTGGATTAAAACTGTTTTTGCGCTTGTTGTGAAAAGTTAAACTCTGCATCACAGATCATTTTAACGTTACAACAGGCTGCATAGCTGGCTATACTCACTCTTTTTCTGCACAACAGGAATTTGCATTACATAGGTTATAAGAGCATTTCAAAGTTAGATATTGCCTCAATCATAACAAATCCATCAATTACAACCTAAACCAAAGAACAATAATTGCAAAACAGTTGTGAAACAATCAAGCTGACTAGGTTTCGACTTGTTTGGAGGAAATGTATTGAAAATCTATCAACTGGACTGAACTGTTAAAATCGGTTTAAATTTGGATATCTGAACTCCGATACTAATACCAATAAATGCACTGTATTCTTCTTTAAATTTACAATACAACATAGTGACAGTACAAGCAAATTTAGTTAAAAAGAAAAAACTACAACAAAAACAGTGACGGTACCGTACGATATGAAACTGCTTTGTACCTGTTAAGAAATGTTTGGTTTCTGAAAAGCCAAACTCTTCATCCTGAGGGGTTGTCTCCCATCCGGTTTCTGTTGTTTTGAACTCTATGAGGAACTAGGCAGGGCTACCCCCTCATTTTTGTTGAAAAGCTGCCATCGAAGTTTAGACACACTATCTCACACGTTTAATTCCCCCCGAGGCTCTGCAGAGATAAAAGTTTGAACAGAGTGCCTATGGGGGGGGGGGGGAGAGAGAGAGAGAGAGAGAGAGAGAGAGAGAGAGAGAGAGAGAGAGAGAGAGAGAATATAATTGGATTAACAGTGCATGAGAAGGAAAGCTGCAGATCAACAGGGAACCTGGCGGAGCACCACGTGTTCCGTTTCACCCTGCACGCCGCCGCAGCTCAGCAGGCCTGTGTTGTAGTGGTGAATAAAATGGTATCTTTGCCGTCGTTTCTAGTCGATTTTGAACTCGATACACTTTGAGAATTACAATTTATTTAATCAAAGTTTTAGTTCTTCCCTTTTAACAATGAATATTACCAAAATCATGCTGAAAATCATTTGCCAGGGGTTCATTCAAATGGTTTTCAGCATTGTCTTCAGGAAAATTCTCACTTGCTCACAAGCCAAGTCAAGTCAAGTCAAGTCAAGTCAAGTCAAGTCAAGTCAAGTCAAGTCAAGCCAAGTCAAGCCAAGCCACGTCACGTCACGTCACGTCACGTCACGTCACGCCACGCCACGCCACGCCACGCCACGCCACGCCACGCCAAGTCAAGTCAAGTCAAGTCAAGCCAAGCCAAGCCAAGTCAAGCCAAGTCAAGTCAAGTCAAGCCAAGCCAAGCCAAGTCAAGCCAAGTCAAGTCAAGTCAAGTCAAGTCAAGTCAAGTCAAGCCAAGCCAAGCCAAGCCAAGTCAATTTTATTTGTAAAGCCAATATTACAAATTTGCCTCAGGGGGCTTTACAGCAACACAACATCTTGTCCTTAGACCCTCTCATCGGATCAGCAACACCTCCCTAAAACCCTTTAACAGGGAGGAGAAACAGGAAGAAAGCTCAGGGAGAGCAACAGAGGAGGGCTCTCTCTCTCTCAAGATGGACAACGTGCAATGGATGTCGTGTTTACACAATTTACTACACAACACAACACTGAAAGAGGATAACACAACTATAATGGAATTATAAGATATATGAAGAACATGATGCCCAGGATGCCACGCGACCAGCATCACCATGTAAAAAAAAAACAAAAAAAGAAAAACAGGATAACAAAAATGTCAAGTGTCAATGTACGTTACATTTTACCCCCCCCCCACACACACACACACACATAACCAGTTATGATTTCCATTATCCGTGCATCAGTCCGTTCCTACTTGTGTGATTAACAAAATGTCGTGGCGAGCCGGCGTGGAGGAATGAGTGGAGAGACCGAGATCTCGTTTTAACCTTTCACGCATAGTGGTCACTACAGTGGACAGCTATTCAAAAGCCGTTCTGGTGCATATGCACGGGTTCAGGGTTCCAATTCCAACAAGCCAAGGCCGTCGCAACCCTAGAGGAAGCACAAATAAAATGTCGGAAGGGCCCGATTAATATGAATAACTGGACTTTTTTTCATGCATCTACACCAGTTTAAAAAAAAGCGTTTGCAAGCATGGTTTTGTCTCTCATGTCTATAGGCTGTAATTACCCGCCACGCCAGAGAGGCGCTATGCGCAGAACAAGCGCGTTTTTTCTCATTTCAAAGAAATTTGTCAGTCACTGTTGCAGAGGCGGGAATTGGTTCATGACGTTCCGGCAGCAAATTGCAAATTTAGCTTGCTTTTTACTTTACCCATACAAATAGTCAACACTGTTAAATAGTGCAGCAAATGTGTCAACGCGAAAGCAAGTCGGCCTACGGAAGATTGGTTTTACTAAACTGCCAAAAAAATCATCGCGTGAAAAGACTCGTGGTTGCAAGTAAAACCTAGCTCCCCACTTCGGCAGGATGTGAACGAGGGTTTTCAGCCCTGACGACACAGACAGAAAGTCCCGCAGTCGCCGGGGAGCACAAAGTCTTAAATCCGTACTCTTTCTGGACATCAAAAGAAGTCCTGGATCAAGGCTGGCCATCGTTCGTCTAATTCATCAGGCCATTGTGGTCTGTTTATTCTGAGGTAATCTCTGATATTTAATGTGTTCTGGGAAAAGTAAACTGTCGCATAACAAGGTCTGTGTGTATAAATATGCGGTGGAGTAGCCCATAGCTGACCCACGAACTAGACGAATAGTAGGCATATCAGTGTGTGGCTGCCCCCTAGTGTCTGTAAAGGAAATGCAGCGAACACAACAGATAAAGCTGATACCAGTGTGACCGACGTGTCGGTAAAGCGATGCTTGAGTTCAGTCTCAGTCCGGGATTTTCATCTAGGAGAGATATGTGAAAAGAAAAAAACTAATTGCCTTGTGTGAAATAGCTAATAATATGGCTATCTCCCCGTCTGCCGCCCAATGACTGCTGGGATAGGCTCCAGCATCCCCGCGACCCTGAGAGTACAGGCGTAACTTATGGGGGGGTCAGGGGGGACATGTCCCCCTCAATATTTAGAAGAGGTGAATTTGCCCCCCCCAAAAAAATATATCATGAATGATAATGTTAACTCCCTCGCCAAAAAAGGTAAAATAAGAACACAGACAGCCGAACTACTTAAAATGTCATTCATACTTGTTTTCCAACGATTTCATACACCCCTATGCTTGGACCATACCATTTTAACCTTGCCGCTGGGATTGCCGACCTCGTTGCTGTCTTGCAGTTGCTCCTGACAACCAGGAGACCGGATCATGAATGATGGTGTAAGCGAGTGTTAGTAACGTAGCTAGCCAGCTTGCTTGTCTAGCCCAGTACACCACCCTTTCTTACCTTTGGGGTTTCTGAGTTAGATTTTCTTACGTATTTCCGGATGAGTTATAGCCTTATCTAGTTTATAACTTGTGTTTGGGGTTATCAGTTCGGACCCCCTCACGAACTAGCTAGCTAGCTAGCTAGCGCTTGCTAACAGTAGCCCCTAGACGTTTATGTTAGCTTAAATGAACTTGAACTGATAATTTCGGGCACATGAGATAACATAATAGGTATATCTACAAACCAATTTGTGCCAAGGGTATTGTATTGGTTCAAATGCATCTACTACTTTCATTCACAGAGTCAACATGAGCAAGAGGAAAGTAACAGAGGATATCCGGTGCTTTTTTGGTGCAAAAAGGGGAGTAAGATGAGAGAATTACCTAGAAAGTTGTTTTTCTTTTACATAAGACATTTCCACAATAAATTGGTGTAGACAAAGAGCAAATTGGTGCATACAAATTCACCAGAATGCAGGAAATTAAATGCGTGATGCTCAAAATTTCCAGGGGGAGGATCCCCTGACCCCCCGCTAAATGTGTCCCCCCAATGTTCAAGTGAAACTTACGCCACTGTCTGTAATAGCTAGTAGCGGACCGTGCATTTCAGACCTAGGCCTTCGGTGAGATGTCACCTCCTCATAATTACCCAGACAGCCGTTATATCGCTATGCTACGATGATTTGGTCGCAAAAAGTGTTTATCATCGCAATCATCACCATCAAGTTATTTGACACGTTTCACTTTCACAACAGCGACATCGTGTGGCGACATCGTGTAACGTACAGCCTTACTGGAAGTAATCCCGCTGGGCATATAAATATGCTATCAAGAAATTCAACAAACACATCCCAGCCGGGTCGCTGTGCATAAAAACAATCAAACATTAAGCAAATCAACCAACTGTACAAAAAAGATACATTTGACTCACCAGTGTTGTCTATTTGAAGACAAAACAAATTCTCCTTTCTTCCTGGATGAAACGGTCGATCACACGGCCATACAGCACTCCTTTGGCTTTTGAATCCATTAGAATGTCCTCTGGCAATGGAGGCCAGGGCTGTGAGTCGTGTCTGCCCCGTTGTGTTCCCGGAACACGGTTTTATTCTTTTAAGTGCTGAAAATGTCCTTGTTATGTATGCACACATCGACAGTGCTGCATTTGATTTGGTGCTGTTCTATTGTGCTGGGATCGATTGGTGATGCCTGCGGGCTCTGGGTTGTTTGATCGGGTCTGCCTTTGATGCTGTGTCAGTCTAAATAAAGAATGCAACGTAGAGGTTGTGTCGAGCGACAGCGCTGTGTCCTGACGTGATTTCTCAATACAATATTGGCGACGAGGATGGCTGATATCTCTCTCCCACCACCTGCCCCCTCCCTGGCATTACCTGGCGAGCCCCCGGTACCATGGACTCGCTGGCTACATAGTTTTGAAAATTACATCATCGCCTCAGGGCTCGACGACGTGAGCCAGGCTAGGAAGACGGCTCTGTTGCTACACTGCTTGGGAGCAGAGGGTCATCGTGTGCTCGGGACTCTGGGGAACGTCACAAACTTTGACGAAGCTGTGGGACTTATGAGCACCCATTTCGCTGCTCCACAGAGCGCCCTCCTTCGGCGATTTATATTCCGTCAGCGACACCAACTGCCTGGTGAGTCTGTGCGGCAGTACGTAGCTAATTTGCGAGGGCTAGCTAGCTCATGCAAGTTTGGCGCGCTTCAGGACGAGATGGTTCGCGACCAGCTAATCGAACACACCAACAACGCAAAGGTGCGTGAGACTCTCCTGCTGGAAAAAGACGATCTGCTGCTGTCCAGAGCAATTACCATCGCACTACAGATTGAGGGAGCAGCTGAGTGTGCTGCTATGCTAAATACACAGCAAGTGGCCACCTCCAGTCAAGCTGCCAACGACTCCTCCCTCTACTCACGGCTGCCCCTCGGGACGCAACCCGGCCAGAGCGAGGCGGGCGCCGACTCCACTTGGGACGTCTTGCAACTGCAACGACGGCGTTCTCGGCCCCGCCCTCAACAGTCCTGTGGTAACTGTGGGTCTTGGTCTCATGTTTCAAGGGCTCAGAACTGCCCTGCCCGTGGCCAGACATGCCGTAGCTGCGGTAAGCACAATCACTTTGCCAACGTCTGTCGATCTTCCCCGGCTGGGTCAGAGGGCCACACCCCCCAGTCTTCAACCGCCGTCATTCACAAGGTGAGCTCTGGGCCAGTGTCATTCAAATCATGCACAGTCAACATTAATGATGTGTGCATCCCCCTGCTGTTGGACACCGGTGCAAGTGTGTCTCTCCTGAATGTTGATACCTACAGTCAATTTTTCAGTTCACTGCCACTGTCCGCACCCTCAGCTGTCCTCTGTGGGTATGGTGACTCAAAAATCGATCTGGTTGGCTCTCTCAAACTGACTGTCCGCTATGGAACCAAGCTGGTACCCAATGCAGTTTTTCATGTGGCACGCCGTGGGGCCAACCTGATGGGCCTGGACCTGTTCTCCGCTCTGGGGTTCTCCCTCTTAGACACAAGGGGGGCAGCAATCCTGACTGTTGCCACACCTTGGCAGCAGAAGTGCCCATCGCTGTTTATGGGGCTGGGCTGCCTCTCCGCCTTCACCCATCAACCTCTCCTCAACCCTGCTGTGAAATCTGTCATCCAACCACTGCGCCGCATCCCGTTGGCTCTCCGTGATGGGGTCTCCGCCGAGCTGCAACAACTGCTGGAAGCTGGCATCATTGAACCGGTGGACGTGTCACCTTGGGTCTCAAACCTCGTGGTGGCTAAGAAGAAGTCGGGGGGCCTGCGTGTCTGCGTCGATCTACGTGCAGTAAATAAGGCAGTGGTCCCTGATAAGTATCCACTGCCCACCTCAGAAGAACTCACTGCTCAGTTCTATGGCTCTGAGGTGTTCTCCAAGCTCGACCTCAGACAGGGGTACTTACAGGTGCCCCTCCACCCCAGCAGCCGAAACCTCACAGCCTTTGTGACACATGCAGGAGTGTTTCGCTACACCAGGATGCCTTTCGGTCTCAGCTCCGCCCCTAGCTGCTTCCGGAAAATCATGGTCTCCGTGCTGGCTGGCATAGTGGACGTGGCCATTTATCTGGACAATATAGTGGTACACGGGCCCACCAGTGAAATCCACGACAAGCGCCTTAACATGGTCTTCGCAGCCCTGTCCAAGCACAAGCTAACTCTCAATGCTGAGAAATGTGTCCTCTCTGTGCCAGCCATCGACTTCGTGGGGTTCCGGCTGTCAGCGAGCGGTGTAACTCCACTACAATCCAACGTGGACGCCATTCAGGCCATCCCTGAGCCCAGCTCGGCCGCCCAGGTCGCCTCCTTCCTGGGTATGACAAGTTACTACCTGAGGTTTCTTCCCCAGTACTCTGCGACCACAGCCCCCCTGCGCCAGCTGCTGCGTAAGGACGAGCCATGGGTGTGGTCAAAGGCATGCAGTGACGCTGTGCGTGATCTCAAGACTCAACTGACTTCACCACCAGTGTTGGCTCACTTCGACATCTCCAGCTCCACCTTTGTGACCTGTGACGCATCAGCCACAGCGATAGGGGCCGTGCTGTCTCAAACCCAGAACGGTGTGGAGAAGCCCATTGCCTTCGCCTCCCGTGCCCTCAACCTGACCGAGCAGCGGTACTCCGTGGGTGATCGTGAGGCGTTAGCCTGTATCTGGGCTTGTGAAAGGTGGCACCTCTACCTCTATGGCCGCTCCTTCACCCTCAGGACAGATCACCAGGCCCTGACAGCGCTGCTGTCCACATCTGGGGCAGGCCACAAACCCCTGAGGCTGCACCGCTGGTCTGACCGCCTCCGCCAGTACAACTTCAGCCTGCAGTTCACCCCAGGCAGAGACAATGTTGTCGCCGACCTGCTCTCTCGCTCTGTCTCCACCCCAGCTCCACAGACGGACACTGACTGTGTGGAAAAGGACATTGTCCAAATGCTACACACACCCCTCCAGGCCACTGTCTCTCTGCAGGAGCTGAGGGCAGCCTCCGAACAGGACCCTGTCCTCTCCCAGCTCCGCACCTACATCCAGAACGGCTGGCCTCACAAGGTCCCAGAGGAGCTGGCTGCGTTCGCCCGAGTCAGACAGGAGCTCTTCTGCTGGAACGACACCTGCGTGGCACGTGGGTTTTGCACAGTGGTCCCAGCTGCTCTCCGTGCACGTGTTTTGAATATGGCGCATGAAGGCCACCTGGGCATTGTGAAACTGAAACAGCGCTGCCGAGACCTGGTGTGGTGGCCGGGGATAGACAGAGATATTGAGGCTCTGGTGAAGGACTGTTCTGCCTGCCTTGTGAGTGGCAAGACTGGCCACCAGGCTCCCCCACCCCTGCAACCTCTCGCCTGGCCCTCTCAGCCCTGGGAACACCTGCAGTTGGACATTTGTGGTGAGATCCATGGAGTTCCCCACCACCAACGCTTCATGGTGGTCGCCTACGATCTACACTCAAAATGGCCTGAACTCACCACTTCCGGCACTGTGACCTCACAGATCATCATCGACTTCCTGGACTCTCTTTTCTCTCGCTGGGGCCTCCCAAAGGCCATCACCACTGACAACGGCCCTCAGCTGGTCTCTGCTGAGTTCACTGCTTATCTCGAAAGCAAGGGCATCCGTCATATACGCACTGCGTACTACCACCCCCAGGCCAATGGCGGCGTTGAACGTTTTCACCAGTCACTGAAGAACGGCCTCAGAGCACACATGGCCCAAGGGTGCTCTTTAACGCAGGCCATCCGTCACACTCTGCTGCACTATCGGGCCACACAGCACTCGACCACAGGCGTCTCCCCAGCCTCTCTCATGCTAGGCCGGGAACTGTGCATGCCCCTTGACAGGCTCCGCCCCTCCACACCTCGGGCACCTCCCTCTGGGGTCAGAGCCTCAGTCACTCGTCAGCAGACGTGGATGAAGCAACGGTTTGACCAGTCAAAACGAACCAGGGTGCCAGACATCAATGTGTCAGACTGGGTCAGGGTCCGCAGGCCCCACAGGGACAATAAAATGGCTTCATACTGGTCCTCTCCTCTCCAAGTCACCCGTCAGCTGGGCCCAGCCACTTACCTCCTCAGCGATGGCACTCGGTGGCACTCCAGTCGTCTACCGAAGGTGTCAGCTCCGCCACACACAGCTGGTGACACAACCATAGCCATTCCCTCAGCATGGCGAGACGCCCCGGGGCTTCATGCAGCTCCTACACGGGCCCCAGACATTTCTGGGCCTCAGCTTCCCCTGCCATCTCCCTCCCCACCTCGGCCTGCCCAGCCTCAGGCCGCCCCGCGACCTGTTCGCACACGTTTACGCCCTGGCCACCTAGAGGACTTTGTGTCAACCTTTCATGTTTGAAATCCTGCCGGGGGGGGGGGAAATGTTATGTATGCACACATCGACAGTGCTGCATTTGATTTGGTGCTGTTCTATTGTGCTGGGATCGATTGGTGATGCCTGCGGGCTCTGGGTTGTTTGATCGGGTCTGCCTTTGATGCTGTGTCAGTCTAAATAAAGAATGCTACGGAGAGGTTGTGTCGAGCGACAGCGCTGTGTCCTGACGTGATTTAAAAATACAATAGTCCTTTCAACAGACGCCTTGGAAACCGGGACTGTCACAGCTAAACCAGCGAAATGCCGCACATACGTCTTGAAAATGGTGTGACTAATAAATCTGCCACCACATCATACACGACTTCTCCTGGAGACATTATTCTCATTCACGGCTAGCTAGCTAGCTTTGCTAATGAAATCAAAATCACAAAAGCTAGCTAACATTAGCCACCAACTACCGCGATGCGCTGCTGAACGCAACCACAACGGTTTCAAACACAGTCCTAGGCGCTGCTGATTGGCTGAACAATTGGTCACGTAGGCCGTATACAGCGAAGGTCCTATGACGCTGGGCAAGTATAAAAGAATACGCCCATCCGCTACACATCAAAATCTGATTGGTTGAGTAATCTATCAATCCAGTATTAACGCCCAATTTATTTAGAGAGCGGAGACCTTCACTCGAGATGCGGAGGGCGCTGGCAGGAGGTGTCTTCTCACGCTGCTACAACAGAGGGAAAAAGCTGATTGGATGACTTTTTTTTTTGGCCGAGATACTGCCAGCAGAGCCTCCCGAATTCGTATGTGTATTCGAAATCGAAATGTAATGAATGCGATATTAACAAATTGATTAGAAGATTGTATTATATTTATGAAAGTGTTTTCCTTTTTCTGTGGAGTCTTAGGCCTTCACCGAAGGCCTAGAAGGCCCTGACGATTCGCCGCAGGTAATACCCCTGGAACAGGGGAAGAAATTAATACAGGACAGCAGTTGGCTCTTCATCAACTGTATTAATCGTATTAATGACCCAAAATATAAATCCCAACCTAAAACAATACTATTTAGTTAATGCGCCTGCAAATATAACACATGCATCCAGACATGCACACAAGCATACATTCACACGTGTGCACACACGCGGCGTGAGCGAAGGCGCACACTGTTCATGTCTTGATCACGCGCCAACCTCATGCGCACACCGTGTATTCTGCACCAAGAGCAGCCACGGTCACGTGCTCATGTCATGCACGCAGCATGCACTCGGCGCCAGTAATATACACTTCCAAATACTGTGCTCAACAAAACACACCTCGACATAACAACTACACACCGTCTTCTGAGAATATACCAAAGCCAACAAACAATCACCGCGGCTTCACATTGGTCACACACTCAACTCGCCTTGGCTCGTGGCCATGCCAGCTAGTCAACCCCTACGCTAGCGAGCCTATGCTAGCGAGCTAGCTTTGCACGCACTCGATTCCGTTTTAAACTAAACATCCTTATTTACGGTATGCTAATGAATCCATAGTGGTCCATAACATTTATACATTGATAATGTGGTCCATAAACATTTATACATTGATAATGAACTGTAATCATATTCATCCTTACCTGGAACAGGGGAAGAAATTAATACAGGACAGCTGCTAGCTCTTCATCAACTGTATTAATGATGAGAGCCCCCAGCGTGCCCTCTAGTCACATCTCCCCAGGCATGAGCAATTGAAAACTGATTCAGTCCTAACTAATCAATTTCAGTGTGAACATATTTCACCCGATTACACACTCCCCCACAACATTGGATGTTGTCCTCAACATCATTATGTTTACCCTTGAGTGCTTAGTTACAATCAGGTACCCTCAAACCGTTACAGTCTGGAACGCCTTTGATACATTAAATTTCGTTTCAGTCCCTTTTCAGTTACAGGCTGGCACTCCTTTGGTACATTACATTTTGTTTCAGTCCTTTTTCGGTTACAGTCTGGAACTCTTTTAATACATTCAGTGTTGTCAGAGTTCGCAGAACACATATGTGTCCAGTGTCTGAAGAAATGTCAAGACTGTTCAGACTATATGCTATTTGAATCAACCACAGTCAACTTAGTATTAAAGTCCTCAACTGTGCAATGTTTGTGTGACATCTTTAGCATTTAGCTTTCTTAAAAGTCCATGAGTGTAAGACAATTTAAACAGTCCAAAGCGGAAATAAATTTTCCTGTCTACATCCCATACACAAAAAGGGGCTGGTTGTAGTATGGCTGTACCGGTTGTGTCCATGCTTGAGGGCTTACATAACAGGGCAGTGCAGCAAGATTGTAGCAGGATAGCGTACCTATTTTGTCATATCTGAGAGTCTTTGGTGGCCTGTGCTGTCTCTGAGGCCGCTGAGTCCTTGTCTCCCTCTCTCTTTCCTTTTCCACTGAGGGCAATGATGCCTCATCCTTAGTATCAGGTGAGTCGTTGTCCTGGACATCCTGGATTTCCGGTAAGTCATTATCCCTGTTCTCCATCTGAGATCGTTCTGTTGCAGGTTCCGTTGGGTCTGGCTCTGTCACATTGTCAGCCATGACAGGAGTCTCTCTCACTGTTTCTCTTGGTCGAGCTGAGATCTGAGGTGGCATGAAATAGTAATCATCCTCACCATCCTCTTCCTCCGAGTGCTCTCTGACTTTATCAGCCACTGCAATTTTCCTTTTTGGTTTCACATGTGCGCACACTTCAGCTTCCAGCAGCAGGTGATCGCATGGCAAAAGGAGGTTTGCAGAATCCTTGACTTTCCTTTCCCATGTTCAGGTCTCAGCTCATAAATGGAGACATCCTCTCCCACTTGTCAAACTACAGTATGGAGGATCTCTTCCCAGTGATTCCTCAATTTTCCAGGTCCTCCACGAGGGGTCATATTTCGCACTAACACACGGTCACCTGAACACAGCACTGAACTCCTCACTTTGCCATCATATATCCTCTTGTTTCTCTGAGCAGATTTACGTGCATTCTCTCTTGCAATAGCATATGCTTCCTGCATTCCTTGCTTCCACTGTTCAACATACTCACGGTGACTACAACTTCCTGCTTCAGTGGGCAAGTTGAATAACATGTCAATAGGTAGTCTTGGAGAGTGGCCGTATAGTAGGTAAAATGTATGTGTGCAGTTGTAAGCAAAGATGAGCTTATTGAGACAGTCTTTCCAGTTTGTCGTGTCTTTGTCTGCGAGAGTCTTAAGCATCTGCATTAATGTTTGGTTGAAACGTTCAACCTGACCATTCCCCTGTGGATGGTAAGGGGTAGTCCTCGATCCAGCCACATTACAGCATTTGCTCAGTTGTGGGAAAAGTTGATTTTCAAACTCACCTCCCTGATCGTGGTGAATGCGCTTTGGGAATCCAAACTTGAAGGCGTAATCATTGAATATTTTGTCAGCCACTGTTTTTCCAGACTTTGCTGTTGTAGGGTACGCCTGTGCAAAACGTGTGAAATTATCTACAATCACTAAAATATACTCATACCCACCTTTACACTTATCAAGATGGAGGAAGTCCACTGGCACGAGTTCAAACGGCTGGGTGGTGACAATGTTTTTAAGAGGGGCCCTTGTCTCTCGGCTAGTTTTTTTTTTTTGTTTAAGGCAAGTGCAGCTCATCACATATTTCCCGCTGCATGTACGGCCAGAATAAGCAGTCTCTAATGAGCGATATTGTCCTGTCAGTGCCTTGGTGCCCCATCTGGTTGTGTAGCTCCTTTAGTGCATCAGTTTTGTGTTTTTCAGGCAATACCAGTTGTGTTCTGTGCACTGTCTTTCTCCAGAGGACTCCATTTCCATCAACTTCCAGTTTATCCCATTCATGGAGGAGACAATGGCTCTGTTCATTGAGATTTTTCAGTTCTTGACATGAGGCCCTCACTCCAGACACGTTGTACTGCAAAACTGGTCCAATATGTGAGTCGTTTTTTTATCTGTGCTGGTGTTAATGAAACAAATGAGGTATCTTGAGCATCGAGCAGACACTTGACAGAGATGGCCATTGACCATAAGGCATTTGTCTCTGACTGTTTCTACTGCCTGAGCAGTTGTTCCACCGCATCATAAGACATCTCCTCTGTGCACTCATTCATCAGCTTCCCAATATCTACTGGCATGTCTGTGAATGTTCTCATTCATCCAGGTCATGGTTATCCAAAGGAATTGAATCAAGTGCAACTGGACTTGGTATATATCCATGAAGACGTTTCGCCTCTCATCCAATAGGCTTCCTCAGTTCGTGCCTTTCTGACTAGACCTTTCTGACAGTTCATGCCTTTCTGGCTAGCTTGGTCTAGTCAGAAAGGCACGAACTGAGGAAGCTTCTTGGATGAGAGGCGAAACGTTTTCACGGATATATACCAAGTCCAGTTGCACTTGATTCAACTCCTTTGGAGAATATCTACTGGCATTCTGGACAAGCTACCAGCATCAATGTTTTCTTTGCCGGGGCGATATCTTATGGTAAAGTTAAAGTCTGCTAATTCTGCTACCCACCTACTTCCTGTGGCATTTAACTTCGCAGTGGACAACACATTAGTCAGGGGGTTGTTGGCACTGTAAACTGTGAAAAAGGAGGGGTAATACAAATAGCTCCAAAACCAAAGCTAAAGCAGGAAAAACCCTGCACCAGCAAGCCCGGGAACGTAAACCACGCCCCCAGCTCACAGTCCTGCTGGGTGAGAGGCATAGCCCCTAGTGTCCGCCACACAGCCCCTCCCCCCCGAACACCCAGAAGGGGACTCCTGGATAGAAAATTAGTGTCTCACTGGAGGCTTAAGCAGCCGGCCATAACGCCTAAGCCGTCCCTCAGCCGGAACAGTAGGTGAAACACTGTCCAAAGTAGGCTGAGAAGCAGAACGCTGAACCGTGAAGACACTGCCCGGGTCCTGGAAGGAGGACGACCCCGACGGGGAACCTGGGCCGGAAACACAAACTCGCCTGCCACCCTGTGCGCCGGTTTAAGCCTATCAAGCGTGACACGCTCCCTACGCCCACCCATATCCAGCACAAAACCCTTAGGACCCGTCTCAAGAACCCGAAATGAGCCATCGTATGGGGGTTGGAGGGGCGAGCGGTGAGCATCATGCCGTACAAAAACAAAACGAGCCGACATGAGCTCCGCAGGCACGAACGACCGCGGGAAACAGTGGTGAACGGGGCCTGGAACCCGAGTGCTGTCGGACAAAAAAGGATAAACGGCCGGACGGGGTCGAGGAGCGGAACTCCCAGGCAAAAATTCCCCAGGGACGCGGAGCGGCTGACCGAGCACCAGCTCAGCGGGCGAAGCGGAGCGGCTGACCGAGCACCAGCTCAGCGGGCGAAGCGTCGAGGTCCTCCTTAGGAGCCGAACGCAACCCGAGCATAACCCAAGGTAAACGATCCACCCAGTTACCATCCGAGAGCGCAGCACGCAGCGCTGCCTTGAGCGACCGGTGAAAACGTTCACACAAGCCGTTAGCCTGAGGGTGGTACGCGGTAGTGCGGTGTACCTGCACACCCAAGGATCGCGCAAGCGCCGACCAGAGCTCTGACACGAACTGGGGGCCCCTGTCTGAGGTGATATCTGACGGAGCGCCGAAACGGGCGACCCAGGAGGAAAGAAAAGCGCGTGCAACATCCGAGGATGTTGTGGAGGACAGAGGGACAGCCTCTGGCCACCTGGTGGTCCGATCTACCATTGTGAGCAGGTGCGTAAAACCCTGTGAAAAAGGTAGAGGGCCCACCAGGTCCACATGCACGTGGTCGAAACGTCTGGCCGGGATCGGAAACGGTTCGAGGGGCGACTTAGTGTGCTGGTGGACCTTAGCGCGCTGGCACGCTACACATGCAGCGGACCACCCCTTTACGTCCTTGCGGAGGCCAGGCCAGACGAACTTGGAACCGACCAACTTCACCGACGCCCAAACTCCAGGGTGCGAGAGGGAGTGAATCGAATCGAAAACTCGACGGCGCCAGGCCACTGGAACAACGGGGCGGGGACGGCCGGTGGAGACATCGCAGAGGAGGGCAGGACTGCCTTCCTGCATCACAGCGTCCTCACGCTTGAGGCCGGTACGTGTTGACCTAAGGGCAAGGACGTCCGGGTTGCTGGGCTGGTCGGAAGCCATAGTGGAGAAATCCACACCGAGGTGCACAGGACACACAAGCACACGCGACAGACAATCAGCAACAGGGTTGGACTTCCCGGCCACATGCTGAATGTCCGTTGTGAACTCGGAGATTGCCGCTAGGTGGCGCTGCTGACGAGCAGACCACGGCTCAGTCACCTTGGACATGGCGAAAGTCAGCGGTTTATGATCCACATAAGCCGTGAATGGGCGACCCTCCAGCAGGAAGTGGAAATGCCGGGTTGCAAGGTGCAGTGCCAGCAACTCCCGGTCAAAAACGCTGTACTTGCGCTCGCTATCCCGCAGTTTGCGGCTAAAAAATGCGAGTGGCTGCCACGCATTCGCCACACGCTGTTCAACCACAGCCCCCATGGCTATGTCAGACGCATCGGTCGTTAAAGCTATGGACGCCGTGGGTGTGGGATGGGCGAGGAGGGCAGCGTTAGCCAGGGCGCACTTAGCTCCGTCAAAGGCCTGGACCCGTTCGGGAGTCCAGTCGACAGGGTCGTTAGCCTTCTTAAGCCGCAGGGCTTCGTAAAGTGGCTGAAGGAGGTGGGCAGCGCGAGGGAGGAAACGGTTATAGAAATTTACCATTCCCAAGAATTCCTGCAATGCCTTAACAGAGACCGGGCGGGGAAATTCCGCCACCGCTTGCACCTTAGAAGGCAACGGGACCGAGCCTTGCGGCGAAATGCGGTGACCCAAGAAGTCAATCACCGGCAGTCCAAACTGACACTTGGCCGGGTTGACTATCAGGCCGTGTTCGACCAAATGACGAAAAACCTGTTTCAGGTGCGCCAGGTGCTCTTCAGCTGACGGACTGGCCACTAATATGTCGTCGAGATAAACGAACACGAAAGCAAGGTCACGCAACACCGAGTCCATCAGCCTCTGAAAGGTTTGCGCTGCCCCCTTCAAGCCAAAAGGCATGCGCATGAACTCAAAAAGCCCAAATGGGGTGATCACTGCTGTCTTGGGCACGTCCTCTGCGCGCACGGGAACCTGATGATAGCCGCGCACCAGGTCCACCTTAGAGAAGATAGTGGTACCTGCCAGGCGTATGGAAAAGTCCTGTATGTGTGGGATGGGATAGCGGTCATTGGCGGTGACGTTGTTCAGGCGGCGAAAGTCGCCGCAAGGCCGCCACGACCCATCCGCCTTGGGCACCATGTGAAGCGGCGAGGCCCACGGGCTGTTGGAACGCCTCACTATACCCAGACGCTCCATGATGGCGAACTCCTCCTTGGCAATAGCCAATTTTACCGCGTTGAGGCGCCGCGCGCGCGCAAAAACTGGCGGTGCCAGAGTGGGAATGAAATGTTCTACCCCGTGTTTAGCAACCGCGGTGGAAAAGGCAGGTGTAGTCACCGATGGAAAATCCGCCAGCAAACGCTGAAAAACATCCCCTAATGCTAAAAAGTTAGCGTGTGTTAACGGCCCGGCTCCCCCTGTCTCGCACGGAACATTGGGGAAAGACACAGCATCAATTAAACAGCGGTTTGCAACATCAACCAGCAGACCATTAGCACACAGAACATCCGCGCCAATAATAGGAACAGTAATGGCGGCGACTACAAAGTCCCACTCAAAATGGCGCCCGTGGAAACAAACAGTCACCAACCTTGTGCCAAACGTCGCAATGGACGAACCGTTAGCTGCACCTAACTGTGGGCCGCCGCCTTCGGTCGACCTGTCGGTCTTAGCAGGAGGGAGTAGGCTCTTTTGCGAGCCTGAGTCCACCGGAAACCGTCTTCCTGACATCGTGTCCTTAATGAAGAGCAGCTCACTACGTCCGCCAGCGCCCACAGCTGCTACTGAGCGCTGCCCTGGAGTTTCCCGCCGCTTCAAACGTGCACGGAGGGACGCAGCGCCTCGCCTTGCCGCCGAACCGCTGATGGAAGAAATAGAGGCCGCTCCCGCGCCGTCTCCGGGCAGTTACTCCAGCCACCAGAGCCGGGTCCGCGTCCTCCGACGCCGGCTGCAGAGGCTCAGATGCCACACTCTGCACAGAGAACCGTCTGGTAGCCAGCAGGACCCGATCGGCCTCCCCAGCCAAACCTCGGCAGTCACCAGCGGCCAGACACGGGGAGTTAGCCAAAGCCGCGCGTGCAGGAGACGGGAGCTGGCGCAGGAAAATGTGCGGGAAAAGGAACCCACCTTCGTCCGAGCCTAGCAGCGACAGCATATTGTCCATGAGATCCACAGCCGTCCCGTCGCCCAAACCGGATAGGGAAAGGATCCTATCTGTCCTCTCTGCGGCAGATAGACTGTACCTCTGGAGCAGAAGATGTTTGAGGGCGATGTATTTATCGTGTTGCGGAGGGGCGCGCAACAGCTGCATGGCCCGGCGTGTGGACTGCTGGTCCAGCGCAGCGACGACCAAATAGTATCTGGAGTCGTCCGCGGAGATTCCACGCAGGTGGAACAGCGCCTCGACATGCTGGAACCACGAAGCCGGGTCGCTCTGCCAGAACTCTGGGAGTTTCACAGCCGCGGCGAGAACGGCCGGCTGTGAGAGTCGGGGCGGCGTGGCCGAAGTGGATTCACACTCATCTTCTGCTCCAAACATGTTCAATTCGGGGTCACCAATGTGGCAGGATGAGGAAAAAACACAGGAGACGAAGGCGAGTTTGCTGTTTATTCCTCAGCTCCAAAACCAAAACTAAAGCAGGAACAACCCTGCACCAGCAAACCCGGGAACGTAAACCACGCCCCCAGCTCACAGTCCTGCTGGGTGAGAGGCATAGCCCCTAGTGTCCGCCACAGCGGAATCTTTCTGTAATCGCCCACTTAAGAGCGAGAAATTCTAATTTACCTGAATGGAGGTGATAGTTTCTTTCTGATGCTGACATGTGTGTACATGTAGCTTCCCATTGTGTTTCTGATATACCACAGCTCCTAGCCCCTTATTGGATGCATCTGTATGAAGAACAAACAGCTGGGAGAAATCTGGGAATGCCAGGACTGGTGGTGTAACCGGACAGTCTATCAGTCGCTGAAGAGTTTGTTGATGTGAGTCTGTCCATTGTGTTGGTGTGTGAGATGGCACCACGTTCACATTTCTTTTTTTATGCCACTTCCTTCCTTTGGGTTGTGGGCTTTCCATATGGACAGGTCCCTTGGTCAGCTCATAAAGGGGGCTAGCGATGCGAGAAAAGTATTTTATGTACTGGCGAAAGTAACGTAACAGTCCCATCATCTGCCTTAACTCGCCAACTGTTTTTGGTTTCTTATCTTTCAAAACCCTCACGGCAGCTGTCAGCAGGATCGATTTTATTTCCTTCAGCTGATACTATTCTCTCAAGGTAGCGAACTTCAGCTTTTAATAGCTTGCATTTGCTTGGTTTTAATTTAATTCCATGCTGTCTCAGTCTCTGCAACACTTGTCTTACGTCACTGAAGTGGGTTTCGAATGTTTTGCTGAAAACGAGGGTGTCATGTAAATATGGCACACATATTTTGTCTCGGATGCCCTCTATACACCCCTCCATGCAGCGTTGAAATGCCGCTGGAGCATTCATAAGTCCGAAGGGGATCCGGGCCCATTCATACAAAACCCAGGGTGTCACGAAAGCTGTCAGGTGTTTGCTGTCTTTTGCCATAAACCCCTGATGGTAGGCCTTTCCCTGGTCTAACAGTGAGAACATGGTGTTTCCTCCGAGGCCATCCATGATATCCTGCACTCTCGGGATTGGCTGTCTGTCAGGGTGAGTCTTGCGATTTAACTCTCTATAGTCTATGCACAGACGTAATGACCCACACTTTTTCCTGACACAAACAACGGGGGAAGAATAAGATGAGTGTGGTTTCTCTATCCACCCCTGTGCAATCAAATCCATTAAATAATCCTTCATTTCCTCATATAAGGGCTTGGGGACTGACATGTAGGTTCTTGCTACCGGCTCAGGGTCTTTCAATGAAATGCTCAACTGAAGCTTATCAATACAACCTATGTCACTATCTGATCAGGAGAAGGAGTTCGACTCCTCCCTCAGCATCTCACGAGCAACCTGCCTCTGACCTTCATCTAGGTGGCTGAGATCAATAGGGGGGTCCCAGAGCTCTGAACTAGTTTCCTGGTCTCCGGTGTGTTGGGCCTGAATGTTATTTACATCAACAGGTGAGGGCGTTTCCTTGACTCCACTAAGTGGGTACGCAGATGTCACTGACTGTGCTGTACCAATAACTACCCACCTGTCAACATAATGTCATGGTCAGTGGGGTTTTGTACACTAAGGATGATGTTTGGATGTGCCCCTTTTCTAACCTGAACAAGTGTGGCACAAAAGTCCTGTCCCTCTGGCCACTGGGGATTGTGATCGGGCTCAAAGGCTAAGGTGGTGTCTTGTTTAAAGGGCTTGGCATGTATTCTACATTTCACTTGTACAGAACTACGACTCGGTATACTCATTCTCTGACAGGCTGTCCTCACTAGATGCGCACTTGTTCGCTCAACACACTGCTTTAATGGATGCCTTAACTGTCTTTTCTTTAAGTTAGGAAAAGCTGTTTTTATCAGTTTATCTTCCTCAACGTCATTTGCCTGGTTTTTCTGACTGTTAAGAACAACTGGTTCAATTACATTGAAGCTAATTATGGGGCGGGTCTGTTTGCTGCCTTTCATGACAAGCATAGGAACCTGAAACTCCTCAGTACTAGCTGTTAGCCTAAAGCTCACTGCTATCCACTCTACATATGGCATCTCTGTACCGTTGGATGCCTCAACCTGCAAGGGGTCATTTGGATCAACTGTCTCTGCTATGTCTCTCAATTTGGTATTAGGGACATGGTCAGCTTTCCAAACCTCGTCGATTGCAGACACCTGTGAGCCAGTGTCCCAGAGTACTTCACTTCTCTTCCCTTGTAGATAGCAGTCAATGAGACATGTTATTCCAATCAGTTCAGTCACTGCGGACTCTGTCTTTGTCAGAATGTTTCTTTTTTTGTCAGCCGCAATCTTGCATGAATGTGCTTGTTGTGGTGTTGGCTTAAAAGGTGTGAATGGTTTACAGTTTTCTTTATGTTCTGGCCAGTGATGACCCTGACATTCTCTGGAACAGTAAATTACTGTTTTACACACTGAACACTGTGGAATCTACTGATCTTTTTCCTTTTCTCCACAGTTGGTGCATTTTTGGGACACTTTGGCTGATCTGGTCACTCTCTGCTCCCCCCCCCCCCCCGGGCAACCGCTCCTCGTTTAAAGGTCTCTCTCTCTCTCAGCACCAGGCAGCGCTCTGTTTCCTCTGCAACCTGCATGGGAGCGTTCGCTACTCCCATGCCTGTAGCAATGCTGGCAGTATTCCTCTCCTCGCTGCTGACACATGTAACATGTTGGTCGGGGGCATGGCATTTGATATCTCTGTGGTGCAAACCTCTGCTGAAACTGGGCTGCTCCATTCATTAGCCTCGAACAACTCGCAGCTCGATATTCCTGCACTGGTCCACCTGGCTGGTGGAAAGCTGTGGCACTCTCTTTATTCCAGGCCGTGAACTGTGGCTGGAAATAATGTGGGTGGTTGGCTGTCCCATAATCTGTCTCTTTGCTAGTGGTAGGATACAGTTTTTGTGTATTTTCTGTCTCACGAATAGACTCTCTAATTTGTGATACCTCGGCCTTGAGATCTTTCAACAGTGCAATGTCTGCTTTGATTTCCTTGAGGCCTGACGGCACATCGGGAGGAAGTGCGACTATGCTTTGTCGAGCTGTACATCTGTCTCCACATACATCACTAGTCTGGACGGCGTAGACACTGGTGTGTCGCTGTGGTGTGATCTGCCTCTTTTTATCTTGTCTCTCTTTCTCATTAGCACATGCCATATTGAGCCTTTCCAAGAGCAACTCATCTGAAGTAGTTGGTTGTAGCAAGTAAGGTTGGAGATCGGTTTTTATGCTGTCATTCTGTAAGCCTGTGAGTACTGTATGCATGAACATGCTCTGCACTAGTGCGGGGTCATACTTGAGACTAGACTCAGCTCAATATTTGCTGTCTTAAATCCATTGCTCTGATTAAAAAGTTCTGTGGAGCCTCTTTGCTGCTCTGAACCTCTGTGATAAGCTGTTTGTATAGCTCAGTTGCACTCCTATCTTGGTAATGTGCGCACCGAGGATACTCCTTAAAGTCGGCAGAGACAGATCACTTTTACCCTCAAGATTTCTCTGCAGCTGTAGGCCGGGTACAATGGCTCTAATAACAGCATCCACAATTTCTGATTCAGGGTAGCCTTTGCTGAGACTGTTCTCTATTTGGTGGGCCAAGCTGGAGAAGGTAAGTCTGTCTCTTTGCCCAGGTTCACCAATCTGACCTGCAATTTTACAGTCTTTATGCCATGGCGGGCTATTTGCATGGGTAGGGGCTGTGTGAACTGGTAGAGTTTTATTGGTCACTATACTCTTTGTGTCTCTGTTGGCTCGTTCCTGCATTTCAGTTTCCTTCTGTTGTACCATTAGTTTTAACTGTTCTAATTCTCTCTTTAATTTATCCTGTTCTTCATTTTCATTTTCGAGCGTTTTATTTGTGCTAGCCTTCAGAAGGGTCTGTATCATGTCCATTAGGCTTAACAGTTCGGACAGACCGCCATCTTCAAGTTCACTTAGTTCATCACGTTCATCACATGTTGGATGATATACGAAACAAGAGCCTTACGAGTTTTGCCAACAATGTTTTTTTGGTTCGTTCCTGAGATGTCAAGAAACTCACATATTTGCATTAACAGGTCTGTAGTAAATTGAAAAAGAGCTGCTTTAATCTCAAACTGCAAATCCTCCACCTCTGAATCCATCTTGGCAGGTGAGTGACAAACTATGTGTGGGGGTGTGTTTTGCTTGTCACTGTGGACTTTGCTGCCCCCTAGTTAACACGCTGTACCTCAGGATGCACGCCTTCCTTGACTAGGCTTTCACCCCAACTGTAGCCGGGCTCTCTGCCACCTGGGTTGTTTTATGGGATGATCGATGTGGGCGTCTTCCTCGGCTTCGGGACACCAGCCTCACTTCTCTCATCCCAGCGGTGCCTCCAAATGTAATACCCCTGGAACAGGGGAAGAAATGAATACAGGACAGCTGCTAGCTCTTCATCAACTGTATTGATCGTGTTAATGACCCAAAATACATATTCCAACCTAAAACAATACTATTTAGTTACACATGAATTTTATAACACATAAATTCAGACGTGCACACAAGCATACATTCACACGCGTGCACACACGCGGCGTGAGCGAAGGCGCACACTGTGCATGTCTCGATCATGCGCCAACCTCATGCACACACCGTGTATTCTGCACCAGCAGCAGCCACGGTCACGTGCTCATGTCATGCACACAGCTTGCACTCGGCGCCAGTAATATACACTTCCCAATACTGTGCTCAACAAAACACATCTCGACATAACAACTACACACCGTCTTCTGAGAATATACCAAAGCCAACAAACAATCACCGCCACTTCACATTGGTCACACACTCAACTTGCCTTGGCTCGCGGCCATGCCAGCTAGTCAACCCCTACGCTAGCGAGCTAGCTTTGCTAGCTCGATTCCATTTTAAACTAAACATCCTTATTTACGGTACATTAATGAATCCATAGTGGTCCATAACATTTATACACTGATAATGAACTGAATTCATATATACTTTTCATCCTTACCTGGAACAGGGGAAGAAATTAATACAGGACAGCTGCTGGCTCTTCATCAACTGTATTAATGATGAGAGCCCCCAGCGTGCCCTCCAATCAAATCTCCCCAGCCCAGGCATGAGCAATTGAAAACTGATTCAGTCCTAACTAATCAGTTTCAGTGTGAACATATTTCACCCGATTACAGGAGGATACGCGGTTTGGATAATGGATGGATGGACATGGCTAATGAAGTTATATTCTATTATATTCAAAAGAAGCTGCAACCTTTTTTCGATTATTATTATTATACAAATTTCCTTTAACTTCATGCCATAATACAACATAATAACCGGGCCCATTTCTTGGGCCTAGGGTTAGAATGAGGTAGAAGTCTATTTGATGGCTTGTGCCTTTCATAGGATATGAGATGTTCCAAGTAGTGCGATCTTCTGTAGTTCTTGTATTCTGGTGTCACCCGGGATCCGTTGGGTGAATTTCTCCATCCCTTTTTTTACATGTCCCAGGGCTCCTATCACGACTGGTATTTGTTAAAGTGTGTTGTTACCTTCTACTAATGTGACGTTACAACTCGTTTCAACGCCACGGGGCTATAAACTTTAATAATAACTTCGGCACGTAAGGTTATGCATAATGCTCGGTCCGTTATTCCAGGTGCAACAACCTAAACGACCCCTGTGTAAACAAGGAACTAAACAATGGTTCCTAACAATAGTTCCTATTGTTACAGTATTGTTGTGGTTTTCATTGCCCACATTCATTCAATCTCGATTTCAAGGTCTGTATATTTCGACAGTTTTTCAGTTACTTTTACTGAGTCGGGATGGACATGTCGATGAGTAGGCAGCTTTTTTCTTTTTTGTTCTTCATGATAATGTCTGGTCTGTTGGCCTTTATCTCACGATCTGTCTGTACGGGCATGTCCCATAAGATTGTGATGTGGTCTTTCTGTGTTACTGTTTGGGGCTCGTGGTCGTACCATTTCTCTTTTGTGTTGATGTTGAATTCTTTGCAGATGTTCCAGTGCAGGTATGTGGCGGCCTTGTTGTGTCTTTGTAGGTATTCAGTTTTGGCCAGCTCAGGACACCCTGCCATGATATGGTCAATGGTTTCCTCGAACTGACCACATATCCTGCTCGCTGGGTCTGTGCCATCTTTGAGGATTTTGCTCCAGTAGTAACTGATCTTGATGGCCTGGTCCTGGGCAGCGATGATAAAGCCCTCTGTTTGGGATTTCAGCCCAGCTGTTTTGAGCCATTGGTTGGACATATGTTGGTCTACATCTTTCTCACCTATTATTTTTGGGTATTGCCCGTGCCTTTGTTTCCCTTCCCATTTTTGTTTCATTTGTTCTTGGGCGTGACACTTTGCTTTTTGTTTGACTTTTCGGGCGTGGATGGTTGGAGCTTCATTTTCAGGTTGCAGTGTTTCAGGGAGGTGGAGCTCTCTTCTGAACATTGCAGCTTGGTTGGCTATGGAGTACTTTTTGTTTTGTTTTCCATGGTCTGTAGCAATCATGAGAAGGGGGTCATTTTTGGTGTTAAGGTAAGTATCTAGGCCTATTGTTTTGTAGGCAGTTTCCAGTTGGATTAGACCCCTGCCACCCTCATTCTGGGGAGGTACAATCTGTCCACATCTGATTTTGGGTGGTGCATCCTCTCTAAGGTGAGTATTTTTCTTGTTTTTCTATCTAGTTTCCTGATCTCTTGTAGTTTCCAGTCGACGATCTTGAAGCTGTAAGTTACGACGGGTGTAGCCAGGGTGTTGATGGTTTCCATTTGGTTGGATGCATTAAGTTCGGATTTTGTTTACCATTCGTATTCTTCGGTAGTACTCCTTTCTGTTGTGGTTACACCGCCCCGAGCTGCCTCCCCGGCACGTTCAAGCCAGTCCCCCAGCTCGTACGTGCCGGAAACATCCGAGCGCTCGGCTCGCGCTCTGAGGAGACGAGCGCTGCACTGCACCAGGTGTTTGCCATCATCCATCAGGCACACCTGCGGTAATCAGGCAGCCCTCTACAAGAAGTCTCCCAGAACACCACTCCGTGCTTCGACGTACTGAACCCTGCAACTCTCCCTCCGCGACTTCCACGGCTCCCCGCGTCTCCCTCGTCCCCAGGGACCTTCACGTTTTTTCCCGGACCTCTCCAGCGATCTCCCCCCGTGTCTTGCTACGTGGACCCCTCCTTTCGGACTTGACTTCCTGGATCTCGGACTTCCTCGGACAACCCCTTTTGGATCACGGACTGTACTTGCTTGCCAGGTGCACGCACATTATTTAACACCTTGTCATTTACATACCGCAACACACATAGGCTAAAAACACTCACGCATAGTTATATACGCAAACCACTGGACACCACACTTAGCTTATTGACACATCCCACTAACAGAACTTTTTTGCACCATACATTCCCCCCACTCTATTCTATTTATTATTTAGTGGCAGTATTTGTTATCTCCATTCGTTATTATTCCCGCTCCCCCAATAAAACCGCCTTTTGGATTTTGAACTGTCATCCTATGTCTGTCTGCCTTGGGTTTCGCCACACGGGACTGGTTCTGGTGCGTGAGCATAACAGAGGACCCCCCCCCTCCTACGGGAGACACCGGACGACCGTCCGATGGCGTTGAGGTGGGCCCGATAGAAATCCTCCAGGAGTGCGGGGTCAGCCAGGTAGGACTGGGGAACCCAGCTGCAGTCCTCGGGCCCATAGCCAACCCAGTCCACCATGTACTGGTACCCACGCCCCTGGCGGTGTACGGCGAGCAGCCGGTCGACATCCCAGACCATGTCACCACCGTCGAGGACCCTGGGGGGTGGAGGAGCTTGGACAGAGGGAGACAGGGGGCTGGAGGCTACCGGTTTGAGGTGAGAGACATGGAAGACGGGATGGATCTTGAGTGTGGTAGGGAGATGGTGACGCACCGCCGAAGGGTTGACGATGCGGTCGATGGTGTAGGGACCGACGTAGCGGGGAGCCAGCTTCCGGTTGAGGGTAGGGAGGGGCAGGTCCCGGGCCAGGAGCCATACCCTCTGGCCAGGTCGATAGGCTGGGGCTGGCACTCTCCGCTGGTTGGCGCTGCGCCGGGCCCGCTCTGTAGCTCGCAACACAGCGGCCCGGGCGGTCTTCCAAACGCGCCGACATCAGCGGAGATGGGCCCTCGTGGACGGGACCGCCACCTCCAACTCCTGACGGGGGAACAGAGGGGGTTGATAACCAAGAGAACACTCGAAGGGGGACAAACCGGTAGCCGAACTCTCCATAGAGTTGAGCGAGTACTCCACCCAGGGCAGGTACTTGCTCCAGAAGGCGGGGTTGCTGGTGGTATCGCTACGCAAAGCCACCTCCAGGGCTTGAATGGCCCGCTCTGCCTGCCCATTGGTCTGGGGGTGATACCCAGAGGAGAGGCTGACCGTGGCCCCAATCCCCTTACAGAAGGCCTGCCACACCTTAGAATTGAACTGGGGACCACGGTCAGAGACAATGTCCAGGGGAATCCCATGGGGTCGAACGACGTGGGAGACAAGAAGGTCCGCAGTCTCAGCTGCAGAGGAGAGTTTGGTGAGGGCAACAAAGTGGACGGCCTTGGAAAACCGGTCGACAATGGTCAGAATGGTGTCATTGCCTTGGGACATGGGGAGGCCAGTTACAAAGTCCAAGGCAATGTGAGACCAAGGTCGGCCGGGAGCAGGAAGGGGGCGCAGCTGACCTGCTGGAGGGTGATGTAGAGCCTTGCTGCGGGCGCAGGTGGTGCAGGCAGCCACGAACTCCCTGGTGTCTGCCTCCATGGTGGGCCACCAGAAACCCCTGCGGATGAAGGCCACCGTTCGGTGGACACCGGGGTGGAAGGCAAAACGGCTGGAGTGGCCCCACTCCAGCACCTGGGGCCGGACAGAGGGAGGCACAAATAGCCGGTTCCGGGGTCCATTGCCTGGGTGGGGCTGGGCGCGTTGGGCCCTTCTCACCACCGATTCAATGGCCCAGGTGACGACACCCACCACCCGGGCCGGGGGAAGGATGGTGTCTGGGGCGTCAGGGGACCCCTCGGGAAACAGACGGGAGAGGGCGTCTGCCCTGACGTTCTTGGTGCCCGGGCGGTAGGTGAGGATGAAGTCGAACCGGCTGAAGAAGAGAGCCCAGCACGCCTGCCTGGGGTTGAGCCTCTTAGCCGTCCGCACGTAGGTAAGGTTCTTGTGATCGGACCATACGATGAACGGCTGCCCTGCTCCCTCCAGCCAATGTCTCCACTCCCCTAGGGCGGCGTGGACAGCCAGCAAATCCCTGTTGCCGATGTCGTAGTTCTTCTCCGCAGGACTGAAACGCCGGGAGAAGAAGGTGCACGGGTGGATCTTCTGGTCCTCCTCCGACCGCTGGGAGAGGACGGCTCCGATGCGTCCACCTCCACGATGAACTGCCTGGATGGGTCCGGGTGGGCGAGCACCGGAGCCGTTGTGAACAGCCTCTTCAAGGCCGAGAAGGCGGCCTCCGCCTCCGAGGTCCAGGAGAAGGGGCGGAGGGTGGAGGTGAGTGCAGTGAGGGGGGCGGCCACACAGCTGAACCCCCTGATGAAGCCCCGGTAGAAATTTGCAAACCCCAGGAAGCGCTGGAGTTCCATCCTGTTGGTGGGCCGTGCCCACTCCTCCACTGCTCGGGTCTTCCTGGGGTCGGTGCGGACGAGCCCCTTCACGATGTGGCCAAGGAACTAAACGGAGGCGGAGGGGAACACACACTTCTCGGCCTTCACGAAGAGCCTGTTCTCCTGCTGCCATTGGAGGACCAGGCGGACATGCTGGTGGTGTTCCTCCTCAGTCCTGGAGAACACGAGGATGTCATCCAGGTACACCACCGCGAACGTGTTCAGCATGTCCCGGAGCACGTCGTTGACCAACGCCTGGAAGACAGCCGGGGCGTTGGTGAGGCCGAAGGGCATAACGAGGTACTCGAAATGCCCTAGGTGGGTGTTGAAGGCCGTCTTCCATTCATCCCCTTCCCGGATGCGCACCAGGTGGTACGCGCTGCGCAGGTCCAGCTTGGTGAACACCGTGGCGTGAGTGAGTGGCTCAAACGTGGAACTCATAAGGGGGAGTGGATATTCATTTTTAACCGTGATGTCATTTAACAGTCGAAAATCTATGCAAGGCCTCAGGCTGCCCTCCTTCTTTGCCACAAAAATGAAGTCCGCTGCCACCGGGGAAGACGAGGGCCTTATGATTCCTGAAGCCAGGGACGCTGTGATATAATTGCGCATAGACTCCTTCTCCGGGACGGAGAAGTTATACAACCGACCGGTGGGAGGGGCAGCCCCGGGAAGGAGATCTATGGCGCAATCATAGGGATGGTGAGGGGGGAGGGAAAGTGCACTGTCCTTACTAAATACACTGGTTAAATCGTGATAAATGGGAGGAACACCAGTGAGATCCGCGGGATGAGGCACGGGTCTGAGGCCGCTGGAGGGGGAGTGGACGGAGCAAAGGCAGTTGGCATGACACGCAACGCTCCAACCCAAAATCTGCCCAGTAGACCAAGAGATGTGGTGATCGTGCCGTTCCAACCACGGTCTTCCTAACACCAGGGGCGCTGTGGGGGCGTGCAAAACCAAAAAACGCATAGCTTCCACGTGATTACCCGAAAGAGTGAGGGTGAGGGAAGCAGTGCTGTGTGTGATCTTACCAAGTGAACGACCATCTAGGGCTTGGGCTGTGAGGGGTGTGTCTAGGGGGACGAGTGGAACGCCGGCCTGCCGGGCCAGTGAGATGTCCATCAAACACTCGTCCGCCCCCGAATCCAGGAGTGCACCAACAGAGAGTGAGTCGTTACCCCAGGTGAGAGTGACAGGAAACAGCTGGTTGCGCTCCTTCTTGGGCTGGGGCCGTCAGGCTCACTAGGACACCCCTTCGCTAGTGAGCCGGGTCTTTTGAGCGAGTCGGGCAGGCCTTGATGTAGTGACCCGACCTCCCGCAGTAGAGGCAGAGGTGGTCACGCATCCTCTGCTCCCTAACCTTCAGCGGGAGCCGTGACCGACCCAACTGCTTGGGCTCCTCCTCCGGCCTGGATCCAGAAGCCACGCAGGGTTGCTAGGGGGAGTGTGAGGGTGGAGAGAGCCCGCGGGACACTGACCCAGGGAAGGCACCGGTAGAACGGATGGGGGTTGGTCTATGGGAGGGCCCAGTGCGCGGGGCGCGTTCCTGGCGCCGCTCCCGCAGCCGTTCGTCCATGAGGAGGGCGAGGGTGACGAGCTCGTGGAAGGAGGCAGGGCGGTCCCGAACGATGAGGTCTCTGATGGGCTCGCTCAGCCCCCTCCTGCACACGCTCTTGAGCGCAGTGTCATCCCACCCACTGTCTGCCGCGAGTATCCTCACCTCCAAGGTATAATCTGCCACCGACCTGGCTCCCTGCTGGATGGAATGGAGGCGGCTGGCAGCGTCCTGCCCGTCAGCTGGGTGGTCGAACAGCAGACAGAACTCGCGGCGGAAGGCACCATAGTCCGAGGCGAGCCGCTCGGTATGGCCAACCGCCGCTATGGCCCAGCTGAGGGCTTTGCCGGTGAGGAGGGACATAACAAGGGCTACCTTAGTCTCTCCTGTCCTATACCTGGCTGGCTGGTGTTTGAACAGGAGCTCACATTGACCAAGGAAACCCCTGCACAGCTCGAACTCCCCACCCAAGGCCTTGGGGCAGGGAAGGTTAGGCTCGAACCAAGGGTCCAGTGGGGGTTGACTTGGAGGAGGGGGACGTCGGTACCAGGAACGGGGAATCCGGAGGCCGAGCTGGGGGCAGGGACGGGGGCCAAAGCAGGGTGGTCGCTCATCCTGGAGACCGCTGTTGTGAGTGCAGCAATATGCGCGGAGAGGTTGTCTAACGCGCTCGTCGCGGCCGGGAAGCCGGACTGAAGATCGCTGATCTCTCCGTTGACCTGGGTGAAGGCAGTAGTAAGCTCTGAGTGGAGAGAGGCAAGTTGGCAGCTGTGACTTCTTACTAATGCCTCTAGGGGGACGGGGCTCTGGGCCTTAGGGGTATCACAGGGACCGTCTGCCCCTTGGGTTTGCCTGAGTCCATAATGGCTTCGACGTTCGGTTATGCTCACGCACCAGAACCCGACCCGTGTGGCGAAACCCAAGACAGACAGACACAGGATGACAGTTCAAAATCCAAAAGGCGGTTTTATTGGGGGAGGGGAATAACAAGGAAGGGAGATAACAAATACCGCCACTAAATAATAAATGGAGTAGAGTGGGGGGAATGTACGGTGCAGAAACGTCCTGTTAATTGGGATATGTGAATAAACTATGTGTGGTGTCCAGTGGTTTGCGTGTATAACTATGTGTGAGTGTTTTTAGCCTATGTGTGGTGCGGTATGTAAATGACAAGGAGATGTTGAATAATGTGCGTGCACCTGGCAAGCAAGTCCAGTCCGTGATCCAAAAGGGGTTGTCCGAGGAAGTCCGGGTCCGAGATCCAGGAAGGCAAGTCCGAAAGGAGGGGTCCAGGTAGAGAGACACGGGGGGAGATCGCTGGAGAGGTCCGGGGAAAAACGTGAAGGTCCCTGGGGACGAAGGAGACGCGGGGAGCCGTGGAAGTCACGGAGGGAGAGTCGCAAGGTTCAGTACGTCGAAGCACGGAGTGGTGTTCTGGGAGACTTCTTGTAGAGGGCTGCCTGATTACCGCAGGTGGGCCTGATGGATGATGGCAAACACCTGGTGCAGTGCAGCGCTCGTCTCCTCAGAGCGCGAGCCGAGCGCTCGGATGTTTCCGGCACGTACGAGCTGGGGGAGTGGCTTGAACGTGCCGGGGTGGCAGCTCGGGGCGGTGTAACCACAACACCTTTCTGATCTTTTCTTTCATTTTGGCATGTTGTATCCCGTCCCCTTCATTCACTCCCAGGTATTTGTATGTGCTTTTTTGTTCTAGGTCTTGGATGGTGGTGTCTAGGTCAATGTGGATGTTCTTGGTGGTGGTAAGTTTTCCTTTTTTGAATGTAGCTTTGGCACATTTGTCTAGTCCGAACTCCATTTTGATCAAAAGGCCAGTTTGTTCGTGGTCATTCTTGGTAAAGGTTTTCAGGTCATCCATGTAGACCAGATGGTTAATAGTGCGTGAACCTGTAGTATAACCATAGCTGGTGCTGGGAGGATAGTGGAGTAAGAGCTATGCAAAAGAGGAGAGGACAAAGAGAGTCGCCTTGAAATATGTCGCTATTGATGTTGATCTGCCTTGAATGTAGCGTCCCGTCTGTGTATTTTAGAACAAGGGTTGTTTTCCACTGGTCCATATTTGCTGTTAGGAACTGGATAAGGATTGGTGATATTTTGTAGAAGTCAAGACATTTTAGTATCCAGTCAAGGGGTACAGAGTCGAACGCCTTCGTATAGTCTATCCAGGCTATTGTCAGATTTTTCTTCCTCGTTTTTACTTCCTTAATGATGGCCTAGTTTATTAAAAGCTGGTCTTTGCAGCCATAGCTCCCTTTTCGACACCCTTTTTGTTCTATGGGAAGTAGGTTGTTTTCTTCCAGGTGTTTGTAAACTCTCCCGGTGATGATGGATGTTAAGGTCTTGTAGGTTGTAGGGAGACATGTGATGGGACGATAGTTTTTAGGGTTTTTGGTGTCTTAGTTTTTGAAAGGAGGTGGGTGGTACCAGTTGTGAGCCGTTCAGGGCAGGTTTCTGGGTTGCTGATGCATCCATTGTAGGCGTTTATCAGATCTTGGTGTAAAGATGGTAAATTCTTGATCGAGAAGTTTGCTATCCCGTCATTACCAGGGGCTTTCCAGTTACTGGAGCGGGTATTGCTGTTTTTGTTTCTTTTAGGGTTATGTGTGGCCATTCTTGTTGGTTGGTTTGGATGTTCTCTGTTTCTATTTGGCTGAACCATTCGGCGTATTGTTTTTTGTTTTTGTAATTCTTTTGTTTTTCCCAGATGTTGCTCCAGAAGTTCTCTACTTCATCAATTTTAGGTTGTTCTTTGACCTCAACGGACCTTTTCCCTAGTTCTCTATAGACTTTCTTTGCATTTTCTTTGAAAGTTTTGTTCTGGTGGAAGAATGTTTGTCTCTTATCGAACCTTTTCACTCGTTGGGCTTTTGCTTGTAGTTTTTGTTTCAAATTTTCAATGGCTGTTAGTATTTGCTCTTTCTGTTTATGCTGTGTTTCCTGATTAGTGCTCTTTTTCGTTTTTCTTTGACTGGTTTCTCGTTTTTAATCTCATTTAGTGTAGATATGTCTCCCCTAATTTTGCGTATTTCACTTTCAATTTTATTTTCCATTTTGGTTGGTTATCTTTTCTTGGTCTGTTCTTCCTCTTCTGTTCGATGCTCAGTGATTTGGTGATGGCAGAGGCAGCTGCATAGACAAGGTGGTTAATGTCTGTGAGGGACAGCACTTCTGGGAGTTGGTCTTTTATCTGGTTGATGGCTTTCTGCTGTTTCTATGGCTGATTTTGAGTGCTGATCACTTTTTACCTTTGGAATTGGTAGTCTCTGGCCTATTGGGGTTTCTTTGGCTATTTCATATTTTCTAAGGATACTTTCTTTCATTGTGCTCACTTTCTCATCTTGTTCAGCTTTGTTCGGTGGCTTTTGGTCCCCTGGCTTATCAATTCTCTAATTTTTTGTGATTCTTATCTTAATTTTGCTCCTCTGGATCTGCGTTTGTATCCCTCTCATGAGGTTTTACATTCTCATCTCTCTGCTTTACTCCTGCTTGGATGGCCTGCAGCTCCATTTTGGTTAGTCTTTTCTTATTGACGATATCACGGCGGACATTTGCAAGTTTGTTGGCGTCTAGATTAAGTCTGTTTGTAGGGTTATTGGCACGCCAGATGTCATAGGTGCTTTGAATTACAGATGTTTTGGGTTGAAGGAAGCAGTGTAGAAGGCTTCCATGACTTCTTTGTACTCTTCCCTAGACCATTTCTATCGACTGGCTTTAGTTGGATTTTGAGATGGTGCAACATGAGGGCCTCTTTGAGGGATGTCCTCGGTATGGCGATCCTCAGGTGCATTTTGGGTAGAGTTTGTTCCAGTAGCACACTTTTCGATCTCAGTCTGGTTCCTCACTGAAGATCGCGGTCCTTGGTAACCCGCGCGACGACTGATGCAGTATGAATATCTGGTAATACGAGTTTCCATAATAAAAGTTTTAGTGAATTTTAGGTTGCACAACCAGCGAGATACCAGCTTTAGGAGAGTTACAGACCAAGGTTAAAGAGCGTCGCCTGCCCATGAGGCAGGCTAACCCCTGCCGGATGCCAACCCAGTACTTTAGAGCCTCAGGGCTTTTGTTTTTGTTAGAGCCCCTTTGGCTGCTTGTATTGCTGGCTGGCCATACTTGCGTTGCCCGGTCTGTGCCACGTGGAGGAGGGCTTGAACTTCTACGGACATTATTATCATTATTATTATTATCACAATAATGGCATATGTGATGTATGTGTCAAGTGTCCTGGCTCATCGTCAGTTGTGTAAATATAAGTTGTGGTTATTATTATTGTAATGTGACTCTTAAGGGTGGGTTTTATATGTTGCGGGGGGGGGGTCTATCTGTGCTTATGGACTGTATGTGGATTCGCTGTGAGAGACTTTCTTGTAACTGAGAATGGACACTCGCCTGTGTTAAGGACTAATTGCAATGGCTCTAATGACTGATTGATTGCTTGATGAGTGAGTGAACACTGGACGGGGATAGGTTGCTTCCCTTCATAAAAGGAGCATTATGATGAACGAGGGGGAGGAGCATACCGACGGAAAGCTGTGATGCGGAAGCCGGACGGACGACAGTGATGGGACCGGCGCCGAGAGAGCGATTGCAACGCGAGCTAAGTATTTAATTCAGGAACGTTGGCGCTGCATTCCCATCTACTTAATGTTGTAATCGCTGCTCTAAAAGCGGCCGATTGTCATCCTGATTGCTGTGTGTTGACCGTAGCCTACTGCCGGGGAGACCGGTGTTCATCAGACTTGCGCTACATCCGGGAAGTGGAACGAGGAGACGAGCGACGGGTGACCATTCTGTGCACAACGCTCTCGACTCGTCCAGATGAAGGGAAGTTGTATTTCCATTCTGTTGGTGTTGTCCCATTGCTAGTTTTCGTCCTCGGCTCGGTGATGCCGTGAAATTGAGCCCTGTTGTTGTGCTTCCTCTGTAGCTGGGGGCAGAGCCTTGATCGACTACACTCACACTGAAGTGCCGGCTGGGTGCGTTCGGCCTGATCGAGACGGCACCATTCCATTTACGCCCTGGAATGGGACGTCACCAGTCTAGATTGGGTGACTGTGGGCTCTGTGGCTGCTATTAGTCTTCTGGACAGTGGGTTGACTCTCCTCCTTTTTGTTGTGGCCAGTACATTGGACTGATTACTCCCCCCCCCCACCCCTTGTGGTGTGGAGTAGATGCACTGCTGTGTAAGTGGGATGAATTTGTGGTTTCCAGATTGATGTGTTTTAACTTAAGATGTGCCCTGTGTTATTTGTGCCTTGTATGAATAAACTCTTTGTAATAATGTATTGTTGTTCTTGTGTGTTGCCTGTGTATTGGGTGGATTTTGGTTATTGTGGTGTGGGAAGTAGCCCTCGGTCGCGACATTATTTTGGCGTTGTCGGCAGGATCCACCTTAACACGGACAACATGGAAGGTGAGGCACCACAGGGTGATGCGGGCGCTAGAGAAGCCCATAATGTACTTATGATGCCGTGGTTTTTGGGTGGGCCTTGGGTGCCTAAATTTGGAGACAAAGACAAACAAACAGGCTTAACAGATTGGCGAAACCAAATGAAACATTCATCCGTGCCCAAAATTTCAACCAAGCCCAACAAGTACATTTTGTGCTGAGTGCTCTTGAAGGAGAAGCCAGGAGGGAGATCCTATTGCTCACTGCTGAAGACCGCGACAGCCCATCAAAGATATTTAAGGCCTTAGATGGTGTTTATGGGGAACAAATCACTGTGGCTCAGCTGCGGGCCCATTTTTTCACCTTTAGGCAACAGGCTGGGGAGGAGGTGGGGGCATTTATCTTGCGACTTCATGAGTGTCTTTCCAGGTGGCGTAGTAAGGAGCAAGGTGATGACAATGACGAGATGTTGCGGTTCCAGTTGGTGGCAGGGCTTCGTCTAGGGCCCCTGCAGAGCTCCAGAAGTTATTGCGAAGGAGTGCCACCATGACGTTTGCAGAGGTTTGCAAGGAGGCCAAGGCTGTGGAACAAGAGCAGAGTCACCCAGCCGAGGAGGCCAGCTCAAGACGGACTTATGTGTATCCCCCAGCCCCCCCACCAGCCAAAACCACAGAGGAATGGCAACAGATCTGAGAGACTGAAGGCGGAGGTACTGTCTGAGGTAAAGGAACAGATGTCTACACTCAAGGAGAGCATCCTAGAGGAAATCCGGCAACATTTTCGGGAACACCAGCCTCCCTAATCGCAGATGGAGCCGCACGGTGTAAGGAATCATGGCCGGTGGGAGGCCAGGGACCCCGCCATCCCAACGATGGCGACAGCACGCACCGAGATGGGATGACCAGGGGCGACCCATATGCCTGCATTGCAACCGGCCGGGACACATGCAACGAGAGTGCTCACAACAGCAGGCCCCAACCCAGGATTTTTGACCCCCTCGGCCACTGTCGGGCAGGTGGCCGAGGAGGGAACCCAGACAGAAGCCCCACTTAAACCTGCATTGATTGGACCGTGCCCCGAAGTTGAAGTCCCGGTGCAAGGGAAAAACATCCCCTGCATCCTCGACACAGGCTCACAGGTGACCTTATTTAGCCAGTCTTTGTATCGCCAGTATGTGCAAAAAGAGCCAGTCCATGAAGCCGGGGAGATACCCTGGCTGACCTTAAAAGCTGCCAATGGGTTGAGCCTACCCTACATTGGCTATACCATTTTGGACTTTCAGATAGCGGGAGTCATAGTGCCTGCAAAGGGGGTCATTGTAGTGGAGGATGGTTGTCTCCAGTCAGATTACGGCATCCTCGGCATGAACGTGATCAACCATTGCTGGGAGGCCCTCTTCCAGGATGGCCACCCTGGTCTGGTGGCGTTCAAATCCACCATCGGCCGGGCATGGGAGAAGGCCTTCCAGGTGTGCCGACGCATGCAAGTGGTCAGTCCTATGATGGAGTTCCAGGGGACTGCCCGACTGTACCCACCAGAGTCCATCATGCTACCCCCCCAGACAGAGATGATGTTGTGGGCATCCGTACCACAAGCCACTGGCCACCCTAACTGCTGTGTGGTGGTGGAAGACCTGGGGGGCGAGACAAGAGAGTGGAGAGTAGGTCGGGCTGTATTGCAGATGAAAGCAGGTAAGCTGCCTCTCCGTGTTTGCAACTCACACCCCTATCCTGTGGAATTGCCCTCCCGCAAGCCACTGGCCCAAGTTACAAAGATAAATCCCTCCGATGTCCAGGACCAGAAGCAGCTGGTATTGCGGCCTATAAGTGGCTCCGAAGTTGAGGTTGATGTACGTCCAGTGGGCACTGAGAGTGACTGCGGCCACCCTGCTGTTTCCCTCCAGGGAGAGGGACTGACCACGGACCAGCAAGAACAACTGACCAACCTGCTCCAGAGATGGACCTGCGTCTTTGCCGCCCATGAGGAGGACTATGGACGGACCAGCGTGGTGATGCATCAGATCCTGACAGGCAACGCTCACCCAATACGGGAATGCTACAGGCCAACCCCCCCTAACCTGTATGCAGAACTGCGCACCCTGCTTCAGGGGATGTTGGCAAGTGGAGTTGTCATTGAGAGTTCCAGCCCCTGGGCTGCCCCCATGGTTCTGGTGAAGAAGAAAGATGGTGCTTGGCGGTTTTGGTTGATTACAGAAAACTTAATACTGTAACTCACAAAGACGCGTTCCCCCTCCCTCGTATCGAGGAATCGCTCACTGGATTAAAGAGAGCAATGTGGTATTCGACCCTTGACCTGGCCAGTGGCTATTGGCAGGTTGAGGTCGACCCACTGGATAAAGAGAAGACTGCCTTTGTAACACCTATGGGCCTTTACCAGTGGGAGCGGATGCCATTCGGACTTTGTAATGCACCTGCTACCTTCCAGCGCCTTATGCAGAGGTGTCTGGGGGGGCAGGTCCATGACTTTCTTTTAATCTATTTAGACGATGTAATTATCTACTCCCCTGATTTCAATGGCCACCTGGCTCACCTTGAACAAGTGTTTGAACGGCTCCACCACCATGGCCTTAAACTGCTGCCCCAGAAGTGCTGGCTCTTTCGGTGGGAGGTGACGTATCTTGGCCATGTCATGAGTCAGTAGGGAGTGGCAGTGGATCCAGAGAAGACATCAGCAGTGCGGGAGTGGCCTATCCCCACCACAGTAAGAGACACACGCGCTTTCTTAGGCTTTGCAGGATATTATAGGCACTTCGTCCCAGGGTTCTCCAAGATTGCGCTGCCACTGAACAACCTGCTTCAGGGGACCGGGGGCAAGAAGACGGCAGCCATCACCTGGACACCAGCCTGCCAAGCTGCTTTTGAAAGACTCAAAGGGGCTCCCCTCCAGGCACCAGTCCTAGCGTATGCCGATTTCAAAGCCCCTTTTCGCCTCTACACGGAGGCTAGCTTCCAAGGCTTGGGTGCAGTGTTGGCACAGGTACAAGAGGGAAAGGAGCGGGTGATTGCCTATGCAAGCCACAGCCTCCATCCGGCAGAAAGGAATGACCGGAACTATAGTTCTTGTTAGAGCCAATTTGCTTGTTTGGTGCCATATTTCATTTATTTTGCTTGCATTTCTCTATTGTTATGCATTATGCCTCTGTATGAAACTGGGTTCTTGATGGCAGTTCCCTTTATTGCCCAGTAGGTGGCTCTACCTGTCAGAGCGGAAATGCATTGCCTGTCTATATAATGTGTATGTACTAGACTCCAGGTGTGAGAAAGGAATCTTTGTCGGGTACGACAAGAATAGCCCAACCTACATGGTCTATTATCCTGACAATGGGAAAGTGCAGAAGCACAGACTGGTTAAGTTTGTGACAAAGACGATTGCAGAGCAGCAAACACAGACTGACATGATGCCTGATGACTTCGAAGTGCACAATGGGGCTAGCAAGACCAGGCAAAATACTGATGTGAGTCCAGGATGTACTCAGAGCCAGGTCCCAGTAACTAGGCCTGAGGTGAACAGCCAAACACAGACGGGCGAGCCCAGCCATGAGCCTACACGATACCCTTCAACCAGAAACCAATATGTATCTGATAAGGAGAGTGATGATCAGGTACTGACGAACATAGATTACTGTTACAGACTGGTGTGTAATGTACCCCTAACATTCAGGGAAGCGGTAACCTCAACAAACTCAAAGGAATGGATTAATGCAATGGATGATGAAATGGAATTGCTCAGAGAAAATGACACATTTACCCTGACCAACTTACCTGAGGGTAAGAATGCAGTGGGGGGTAGATGGGTATATGCGATCAAGAACGATGTTGACGGGTCTGACAAATACAAGGCACGGTATGTAGCTAAGGGATACAGTCAAAAGATGGGTGTAGACTATGAGGAGACATTTTCTCCTACTGCTAACTTGACCAGTATCAGAGTGTTGATGCAAAAAGCAGCGCAGGAAAATCTGATTTTACATCAGATGGATGTCAAAACTGCATACCTAGATGCACCAATAGATTGCGAGATTTTCATGGAACAGTCAGAGGGTTACGAGGTGAAATACAGTACAAATGAAAAGTTGGTGTAAAAGCTAGAAAAGTCATCATATGGGTTAAACCAGTCAGGCAGGAACTGGAACAAAATGTTGCATGAGTGTCTGAGCGAAAATGAGTTTTTGCAAAATCCAGCTGATCATTGTGTTTACACAAGGGAAGCAGAAAATGAGAAAGTGATAATTATAATATGGGTTGATGACTTGATTATTGCTGCCAGTGATAAAAATGCACTGAAGGTTGTAAAGGAGATGCTCACAGCAAAATTCAAGATGAAAGTTTTGGGTAAATTGAAACATTTTCTTGGTATGGATTTTGACCAGTGTGATAAATGTGTGAGAATGTCACAGAAGAGGTATGTGGAGAAAATGCTAGAAAGGTTTGACATGCAAGATTGTAAACCTAGAGTAACACCCTGTGAACAAAAATTGAACTACACTAATGATGCAGAAATGTTGCGTGATGCCAGAAAATGCAGAGAGGTAGTAGGAAGCCTAATCTATCTGACTACATGTACGAGACCCGATCTAAGTTTTGTAGTAAGTAAACTGTTACAGTACTTTACTGAGCCAACAGAAGAGCAATGGATTACTGTAAAACATGTACTGAGATATCTGAAAGGCACAATTGGCAAAGAGTTGTGTTACGGGAAATGTGACGATGAGAAACTGTGGCTACAAGCGTACATTTATGCAGATTGGGCGGCTGACATAACCGACAGACGCAGCACAACTGGTTACTGTATAAGCCTAAATGAAAATGGTCCTTTGGTTTCATGGAAAACCAAAAAGCAGCCCACTGTTGCACTGTCCACTTGTGAGGCAGAGTATATGGCCTTAGCCGCAACTACACAAGAGTGTATGTACCTAGTACAACTACTAGAAGGTAATGACAGACGTCAGTACGCACCATCTAAGGTCTATGAGGATAACCAAGGTGCAGTAGCGTTGGCAAAGAATCCTGCAAGCAGACAGAGATGTAAGCATGTTGACATAAAGTAACACTTTGTAAGGTCAACTGTGAATGATGGGAAAACAAGTCTGGAGTACTGCCCAACAGACCAGATGGTAGCAGATGTGACGACGAAACCCGTAACACAATTTAAGTTGATTAAGTTTGCAAAGTTTATGTTTGGAGAGTAACCATGTAAGTGAAAGGTTACATGATGCGAGGTAGAAAACCTTATGATGTTTTGAATTAAGAAGATGAACAACATGAGAGCAACTGGGGGTGTTGACATACAGTGCATCCGGAAAGTATTCACACCCCTTCACTTTCCCCACATTTTGTTATGTTACAGCCTTATTCCAAAATGGATTAAATTCCCTTTTTTCTCAATCTACATACAATACCCCATAATGACAAAGTGAAAAAGATTTTGTAGAAATGTTTGCAAATTTATCAAAAATAAAAAACTGAAATATTGCATGTACATAAGTATTCACACCCTTTACTCAGTACTTGGTTGAGGCACCCTTGGCAGCGATTACAGCCTCAAGTCTTCTTGGGTATGAAGCTACAAGCTTGGCACACCTATATTTGGGGTATTTCTCCCATTCTTCTCTGCAGATCCTCTCGAGCTCTGTAAGGTTAGATGGGGAGCGTCGCTGCACAGCTATTTTCAGGTCTTTCCAGAGATGTTCAATGGGGTTCAAGTCTGGGCTCTGGCTGGGCCACTCAAGGACATTCACAGACTTGTCCCGAAGCCACTCCTTCATTGTCTTGGCTGTGTGCTTAGGGTCGTTGTCGTGTTGAAAGGTAAACCTTCGCCCCAGTCTGAGGTCCTGAGCGCTCTGGAGCAGGTTTTCATCAAGGATCTCTCTGTACTTTGCGCCATTCATCTTTCCCTCGATCCTGACTAGTCTCCCAGTTCCTGCCGCTGAAGAACTTCCCCACAGCATAATGCTGCCACCACCATGCTTCACTGTAGGGATGGTATTAGCACGGTGATGAGAGGTGCCTGGTTTCCTCCAGACGTGACGTTTGGCATTCAGGCCAAAGAGTTCAATCTTGGTTTCATCAGACCAGAGAATCTTGTTTCTCATGGTCCGAGAGTCCTTTAGGGGCTTTCTGGCAAACTCCAAGCAGGCTGTCATGTGCCTTTTACTGAGCAGAGGCTTCCGTCTGGCCACTCTACCATAAGGGCCTGATTGTGGAGTGCTGCAGAGATGGTTGTCCTTCTGAAGGTTCTCCCATCTCCACAGAGGAACGCTGGAGCTCTGTCAGAGTGGCCATCGGGTTCTTGGTCACCTCCCTGACCAAGGCCCTTCTCCCCTGATTGCTCAGTTTGGCTGGGTGGCCAGCTCTAGGAAGAGTCCTGGTGGATCCAAACTTCTTCCATTTACGAATGATGGAGACCACTGTGCTCTTCGGGACCTTCCAAGCTGTAGAAATTTTTTTGTACCCTTCCCCAGATCTGTGCCTCGATACAATCCTTTCTCGGAGGTCCGCAGACAATTCTTTTGACTTCATGGCTTGGTTTCTGCTCTGACATGCACTGTCAACAGTGGGACCTTATATAGACAAGTGTGTGCCTTTCCAAATCATGTCCGATCAATTGAATTTACTACAGGTGGACTCCAATCAAGATGTAGAAACATCTCAAGGAGGATCAGTGGAAACAGGATGAACCTGAGCTCAATTTTGAGTGTCATAGCAAAGGGTGTGAATACTTATGTACATGCAATATCTACAAGAAGCCCCCCAGAACGCCTCTCTGTGATTCGACGTACTGAACTCTGCGACCCTCCCTCCGCGACTTCCACTGCTCCCCGTCGCTCCTCGTCCCCAGCGACTATCACGTTTTCCCCGGACCTCTCCAGCGATCTCCCTCCGCGTCTCTCCCCCTGGACCCCCCCCCCCTTTAGACTTGACTTCCTGGATCTCGGACCCGGACTTCCTCGGACAAGCCCTCGCTCTACGGATTCGGGCTTTGGTAGCCAGGCGCACGCACATCGTCACTACAACCCCCACCTGAGATTCCCCTGTTATCATCCCTGTGGCAGTGTTGTTTATTTTCCTACATTAAAATCGCCTTCAGGTTTTCTCGGTGCTCTGTGTCTGTCCTTTGAGTTTCGCTACACTGGCCCCTGGTCTTCATTTGCGATACGTAACAGATTTGCCTACTGAAAAATCTAGACTGAACTTTACATATCTAAATGTATGATTCAAAGTTAGAATGGAATTTGCCATGATTATTAACTGCTCACAGTAAAATCCTGAGTGTTAATTTAACTTCCTGAGTGTTAATTTAACTGAGAGTGTAAAAATGGACCCAAATGGACTGTTGGAGCCAATTTGCTGGTTTAGTTCCTTATATTTTGCCTGTATTTCTCCATTGTTATGCAATATGCATCATTCTATGCATTATGCCTCTGTATGAAACTGGGTGTTATGCTCGCGCACCAGAACCTGACCCGTGTGGCGAAACCCAAGACAGACAGACACGAGATGACTTCTAAGTCTACAAAGGGGGGTTTTATTGTGGGAGGGAAACGTATGGTGAAAAAAGGCGTTCTGTTAGTTGGATGTGTGAATAAACTATGTGTGGTGTCCCGTGGTTTGCGTGTATAACTATGTGTGAGTGTTTTTAGCCAATGTGTGGCGCGGTATGTAAATGACCAGGAGGTGTTGAAGAAATGTGCGTGCACCTGGCGAGAAAGTCCAGTCCGTGATCCAAGAGGGGTTGTCCGAGAAAGTCCAGGTCCGAGATCCGGGAAGTCGAGTCCGAAAGGAGGGGTCCAGGTAGAGGGACAAGGGGGGAGATCGCAGGAGACGTCCGGGGAGAAACGTGAAGGTCGCTGGGGACGAGGGGAGCCGTGGAAATCGCGGAGGGAGAGTCTTGGGAGGAAACAGACACGAAGATAAGACACTGGGGAATAAACAGAAAGCAAGGAACGCTGGAGGGCTTATCAGAACTTTACCGCAGGGTTCAGTACGTCGAAGCACTGAGAGACGTTCTGGGAGGCTTCTTGTAGAAGGCTGCCTGATTGCCACAGGTGTGCCTGATGGATGATGGCAAACACCTGGTGCAGTGCAGCGCTCGTCTCAGAGCGCGAGCCGAGCGCTCGGATGTTTCCGGCACGTCCGAGCTGGGGGAGTGGCTTGAACGTGCCGGGGAGGCAGCTCGGGGCGGTGTAACCACAACAGGACCCCCCCTCCTACGGGAGACACCGGGCGACCGTCCGATGGCGTTGGGGTGGGCCCGATAGAACTCCTCCAGGAGTGCGGGGTCGGCCAGGTAGGACCGGGGAACCCAGCTGCGGTCCTCGGGCCCATAGCCAACCCAGTCCACCAGGTATTGGTACCCACGCCCCCGGTGGCGTACGGCGAGCAGCTGGTCGACATCCCAGACCATGTCACCACCGTCGAGGACCCTGGGGGGTGGAGGAGCTTGGACAGGGGGCTGGTGGCTACCGGTTTGAGGCGCGAGACATGGAAGACGGGATGGATCTTGAGTGAGGTAGGGAGATGGAGACGCACCGCCGAAGGGTTGACGATGCGGTGGATGGTGTAGGGACCGACGTAGCGGGGAGCCAGCTTCCGGTTGAGGGTAGGGAGGGGCAGGTCCCGGGCCAGGAGCCATACCCTCTGGCCAGGTCGATAAGCTGGGGCTGGCACTCTCCGCCGGTTGGCGCTGCGCCGGGCCCGCTCTGTAGCTTGCAACATAGCGGCCCGGGCGGTCTTCCAAACGCGCCGGCATCGGCGGGGATGGGCCCTCGTGGACGGGACCGCTACCTCCAACTCCTGATGGGGGAACAGAGGGGGTTGATAGCCCAGGGAACACTCGAAGGGGGACAAACCGGTAGCCGAACTCTCCATGGAGTTAAGCGAGTACTCCACCCAGGGCAGGTACTTGCTCCAGGAGGCGGGGTTGCTGGTGGTAACGCAACGCAAAGCCGCCTCCAGGGCTTGATTGGCCCGCTCTGCCTGCCCATTGGTCTGGGGGTGATACCCGGTGGAGAGGCTGACGGTGGCCCCAATCCCCTTACAGAAGGCCTGCCATACCTTCGAAGTGAACTGGGGACCACGGTCAGAGACAATGTCCAGGGGAATCCCAGGAGGTCGGACGACGTGGGAGACGAGAAGGTCCGCCGTCTCGGCTGCAAAGGGGAGTTTGGTGAGGGCAACAAAATGGACGGCCTTGGAAAACCGGTCGACAATGGTCAGGATGGTGTCATTGCCTTGGGACACGGGGAGGCCAGTTACAAAGTCCAAGGCAATGTGGGAACAAGGTCGGCCGGGGACAGGAATGGGGCGCAGGAGACCTGCTGGAGGGCGATGGAGAGCCTTGCTGCGGGCGCAGGCTGCCACGAACTCTCTGGTGTCTGCCTCCATGGTGGGCCACCAGAAACCCCTGCGGATGAAGGCCGCCGTTCGGTAGACACCGGGGTGGCAGGCAAGATGGCTGGAGTGGCCCCACTCCAGCACCTGGGGCCGGACAGAGGGAGGCACAAATAGCCGGTTCCGGGGTCCATTGCCTGGGTCGGGATGGGCGCGCTGGGCCCTTCTCACCACTGATTCGATGGCCCAGGTGACGGCGCCCACCACCCGGGCCGAGGGAAGGATGGTGTCTGGGGCGTCAGGGGACCCCTCGGGAAACAGACGGGAGAGGGCGTCTGCCATGACGTTCTTGGTGCCCGGGCGGTAGGTGAGGGTGAAACCGGCTGAAGAAGAGAGCCCAGCGCGCCTGCCTGGGGTTGAGCCTCTTAGCCGTCCGTACGTAGGTCAGGTTTTTGTGATCGGACCATACGATGAACGGCTGCCCTGCTCCCTCCAGCCAGTGTCTCCACTCCTCTAGGGCGGCGTGGACGGCCAGCAACTCCCTGTTGCCGATGTCATAATTCTTCTCCGCAGGACTGAAACGCCGGGAGAAGAAGGCGCACGGGTGGATCTTCTGGTCCTCCTCCGACCGCTGGGAGAGGACGGCTCCGATGCCCGTGTCCGATGCGTCCACCTCCACGATGAACTGTCTGCACGGGTCCGGGTGGGCGAGCACCGGAGCCGTTGTGAACAGCCTCTTCAGGGCCAAGAAGGCGGCTTCCACCTCCGAGGTCCAGGAGAAGGGGCGGAGGTTGGAGGTGAGTGCAGTGAGGGGGGCTGCCACACGGCTGAACCCCCTGATGAAGCGCCGGTAGAAGTTGGCAAACCCCAGGAAGCGCTGGAGTTGCGTCCTGTTGGTGGGCCGTGCCCACTCCTCCACCGCTCGGGTCTTCCTGGGGTCATTGCGGACGAGCCCCTTCTCCACGATGTGGCCAAGGAACTCCACGGAGGCGGAGTGGAACACGCACTTCTCGGCTTTCACGAAGAGCCTGTTCTCCAGCAGCCGTTGGAGGACCAGGCGGACATGCTGGTGGTGTTCCTCCTCAGGCCTGGAGAACACGAGTATGTCATCCAGGTACACCACCGCGAACGTGTTCAGCATGTCCCGGAGCACGTCGTTGACCAATGCCTGGAAGACGGCCGGGGCGTTGGTGAGGCCGAAGGGCATAACGAGGTACTCGAAATGCCCTAGGTGGGTGTTGAAGGCCGTCTTCCATTCATCCCCTTCCCGGATGCGCACCAGGTGGTACGCGCTGCGCAGGTCCAGCTTCGTGAACACCGTGGCGTGAGTGAGTGGCTCGAACGTGGAACTCATAAGGGGGAGTGGGTATTTATTTTTCACCGTGATATTATTTAACATTCGATAATCTATGCAAGGCCTCAGGCTGCCCTCCTTCTTTGCCACAAAAAAGCCCGCCGCCACCGGGGAAGACGAGGGCCTTATGATTCCTGAGGCCAGGGACTCTGATATAATTGCGCACAGCCTCCTTCTCTGGGACGGAGAGGTTATACAACCGACCGGTGGGAAGGGCGGCCCCGGGAAAGAGATCTATGGCACAATCATAGGGACGGTGAGGGGGGGAGGGAAAGTGCACTCTCTTTACTAAATACAGGGGCTAAATCGTGATAAATGGAAGGAACACCAGTGAGATCCGTGGGAGGAGGCACGGGTCTGAGGCCGCCGGACGGGGAGTGGGCGGAGCGAAGGCAGTTGGCATGACACGCAACGCTCCAACCCAAAATCCGCCCAGTAGACCAAGAGATGTAGGGATCGTGCCGTTCCAACCACGGTCTTCCCAACACCAGGGGCGCGCAAAACCAAGAAACGGATAGCTTCCACGTGATTACCCGAAAGAGTGAGGGAAGCAGTGCTGTGTGTGATTTTACCTAGTGAACGTCCATCTAGGGCTTGGGCTGTGAGGGGTGTGTCTAGGGGGACGAGTGGAATGCCGGCCTGCCGGGCCAGCGAGGTGTCCATCAAACACTCGTCCGCCCCCGAATCCAGGAGTGCACCAACAGACAGTGAGCGGTTACCCCAGGTGAGAGTGACCGGAAAGAGGTGGTTGTGCTCCTTCTTGGGCTGGGGCTGAGGAAGGGTCGTCAGACTCACTAGGACACCCCTCACTAGTGAGCCGGGTCTTTTTGGGCGAGTCGGGCAGGCCTTGATATAGTGGCCCGACCTCCCGCAGTAGAGGCAGAGGTGGCCATGCATCCTCTGCTCCCTAACTTCCAGCGGGAGCCGTGACCGACCCAACTGCATGGGCTCCTCCTCCGGCCTGGATCCAGAAGCCACCCAGGGTTGCGAGGTGGAGTGTGAGGGTGGAGAGAGCCCACGGGACGCTGACCCAGGGAAGGCACCGGTAGGACGGACGGGGGTTGGTCTATGGGAGGGGCCAGCGCGCGGGGCGCGTTCCTGGCGCCACTCCCGCAGCCGTTCGTCCGTCTGGAGGGCGAGGGTGACGAGCTCGTTGAAGGAGGCAGGGCGGTCCCGAACGATAAGATCTTTGATGGGCTCGCTCAGCCCCCTCCTGTACGCGCTCTTGAGCGCAGTGTCATCCCACCCACTGTCTGTCGCGAGTATCCTTACCTCCAGGGAATACTCTGCCACCGACCTGGCTCCCTGTTGGATGGAATGGAGGCGGCCGGCAGCGTCCTGCCCGTCAGCTGGGTGGTCGAACACCAGATTGAACTCGCGGCGGAAGGCACCATAGTCCGAGGCGAGCTGCTCGGTATGGCCTACCGCCGCTATGGCCCAGCTGAGGGCTTTGCCGGTGAGGAGGGACATGACAAGGGCTACCTTGGTCTCTCCTGTCCTATACCTGGCTGGCTGGCGTTTGAACAGGAGTTCACACTGACCAAGGAAACCCCTGCACAGCTCGAACTCCCCACCGAAGGCCTTGGGGCAGGGGAGGAACGTCGGGACCAGGAACGGGGAAACCGGAGGCCGAGCTGGGGGCAGAGACCGAGGCCAGGGCAGGGTGGTCGCTCATCCTGGAGACCGCTGTGGAGAGTGCAGCGATCTGCGCGGTGAGGGCATCTAACGTGCTCGTCGCGGCCTGGGAGCCGGACTGAAGATCGCTGATCTCTCCGGTGACACGGGTGAAGGCAGTAGTAAGCTCTGAGCAGAGAGAGGCAAGTTGGCAACTGTGACTTCTTACTACTGCCTCTAGGGGGACGGGGCTCAGGGGCGTCACAGGGACCGTCCGCTCCTTGGGTTTGCCTGGGTCCATAATGGCTTCGACGTTCTGTTATGCTCGCGCACCAGAACCTGACCCGTGTGGCGAAACCCAAGACAGACAGACCTGAGACGACTTCTAAGTCTACAAAGGGGGGTTTTATTGTGGGAGGGAAATGTATGGTGAAAAAAGGCGTTCTGTTAGTGGGATGTGTGAATAAACTATGTGTGGTGTCCCGTGGTTTGCGTGTATAACTATGTGTGAGTGTTTTTAGCCAATGTGTGGTGCGGTATGTAAATGACCAGGAGGTGTTGAAGAAATGTGCGTGCACCTGGCGAGAAAGTCCAGTCCGTGATCCAAGAGGGGTTGTCCGAGAAAGTCCAGGTCCGAGATCCGGGAAGTCGAGTCCGAAAGGAGGGGTCCAGGTAGAGGGACAAGGGGAGAGATCGCAGGAGAGGTCCGGGGAGAAACGTGAAGGTCGCTGGGGACGAGGGAGACGCGGGGAGCCGTGGAAATCGCGGAGGGAGAGTCTTGGGAGGAAACAGAGACACGAAGATAAGACACTGGGGAATAAACAGAAAGCAAGGAACGCTGGAGGGCTTTATCAGAACTTCACCGCAGGGTTCAGTACGTCGAAGCACAGAGAGACGTTCTGGGAGGCTTCTTGTAGAAGGCTGCCTGATTGCCACAGGTGTGCCTGATGGATGATGGCAAACACCTGGTGCAGTGCAGCGCTCGTCTCAGAGCGCGAGCCGAGCGCTCGGATGTTTCCGGTACGTCCGAGCTGGGGGAGTGGCTTGAACGTGCCGGGGAGGCAGCTCGGGGCGGTGTAACCACAACACTGGGTTCTTGATGGCAGTTCTCTTTATTGCCCAGTAGGTGGCTCTACCTGTCAGAGCGGAAATGCATTACCTGTCTATATAATGTGTATGGTCCTGATGACATTCAGGTGTGTTTGTTACCGGCGAGGGCAAACAAGTTTTTGACCGTTACGTCATGTCGTTTGTTGTGCACTTGTCAAGGTAGTGCCGTTTGCCTTATATCTTTCATGCAATTGTGCATCGGATATTTTTGTGGTGTAAATAAATACACTTGTGGAATATTATTGCAACGGACCTTGTGGAAATTCACTCATTGATCTGACAAGTGGCCTACTTCAACCCGGACGCGTCAATTAGTAAGTTCTAGCCAGTTTCAGCCTCCTCATGGCTTGTGGGTTTATTGTTGTTTTTTTTTGTCCCAAGTAATTCAAGCCAATTACAAGGATCCATTTGTACACTCTCAGAGTTAAATTAACACTCAGCTTTTTACTGTGTAGGGATGGGAACGATGCAGGTTTTTGCTCTCTGTTGTTTTGTATCTTTTGCAAATCAATCTTGGGGCAATTTAGACAGATAGGCAAGGTAGATTAAATCTTCGCCAGGCGCGTAGCTATGGGCGGGCCTGGGCCCCTCCATTTGACACGCAGGCCCGACCAATCAGCAAGCTTAATTTTCCGTTAAATCTAAAATTAAATTGCCTGACTTTAACCTTCAACACTAACCTAATAAAATAACAATAATATAATTTAGCTAAAATATTGTGTAAGGACCTCTGAAATCTAAAAATCTTTTGTACATACTTTGTGGTACTTCATTTACCAGCATGCTTTGTGTCTTAAACATTTCCCGTGTTGGTGTGGTTTCCAAACATGTGGACCAATGGAGTGTATTTGTTCTGTGTATTTGTGTTTGAATTTTGTGGTTGGCCAATGATGTGGTGTGGAGTTGTTTTGCCCGCGAAATCGCGGGGTTCGCAACGGTCGATCTCCTCGCGGGAAGGGAGGAGGTTGGTTTTTTCGCAGCAGGACTCCAAAGAGAGAGGTCCATGTTTTCCCTCTCTCTGCGGCCCCGTCTGAGTGCCCGTTTCGCGGAGACTTTGTACACAGCCGTGTACTGGGCCCGCATTTGAGGACAGGAGTGTTGCGATTGGCCCACGGTTGTGTGCTTGCTGGTGGGGTTTGTTTTGGGTCTGATTGCTTCGTTTCCCACCGGAGGACCATTGTCTTCGCCAGGGTTTTCGGAACGTTGCGACCTGTGGCCATCTTACGGGTGGAGGCCGCTGCCGGGGAGCCGACAGCTAGCACTGCGCCGTCCATCCTCTGGACTGCACACAGCCTCCCTGTCGTGGGAGCGATGGGTTGTGAGTAACCCGAAAAGATCACTTATACTGACACACACACACACACACACACACACACACACACACACACACACACACACACTTGTGTCTCGTCACCTGGGCATCGAAGGGTGTCTGCCTTGCTCTGCGCTCAGAGAACTGCTTTAATGGGCACCAACGGGCCCCAACAGAAAGCGCTGGGGATTTTTGTGTTGTTTTGGTACTTTCTTTCTGTTTATTGTGACCGGTTGTCACACCCTGTGTAATTTTAATTAATGTTTATTTGATCAACAATAGGGTGGTACTCTTGTTTTTTTCCCCCTCCCTCCCTCTCTCTCTCTCTCTCTCTCTCTCTCTCTCTCAGTATTATCCAATAAATCCTATTATTATTAATTACATGTCGGGTGTATTGGCAGCTCATTTACTTTTAGAGTGCTGGTAATAAGCTTGTACCGTACTCCAGTACACAGAGCAGGGTTATAAGATCTGCCTTAACCACAGCTTTGTTACATTCTGGGAAGATGCACCCTTCACTAGCCGCCTTAGGTAAGTGTAGTATTTTCTCAGTGGAGGCACCGCGCTACTAAATTGATAATCATCTTGGTTAATTATTTCTATTATTTTTTATCACTATTATTGTCTGTTGCATTGTTCATATTTGTCACGGATGTTTAGCTACATACTTGTTTGGTATGTTAATATACTTTTGTAGAGTTAGACTGCAGGAGCAAACATTAGACGTCCAGTCGTACTTGGTGGGGCAGGAAGAGAACTTTATTGCACATGCGCAGAAGTCATACACACACACACATATGGATACCCGCAAGGACCAAAATAGCTGCTTATAGCGCAGTAAATAATACAGTGGCTGACTGGCTGTATATGTGAGACTGCACATTATGTTCAACACCCTCACTCAGGCTCACCTTTACAGACTTACATGAAAAGAAAAACAGGTCTTCCTTAAAACATAAGTTACCTATGCCGGTAATTAACATAACATAACGGTAACATTATTCCTTGAATAACAACTCAGGAAAGCCCCAACTTTATTGTTGTTTGATACTTCTGGGTTATCTATGTTTCCCCAAACAAATAACATCTGAACTTCTCAAACTTTGCTTTTGTCAGTGGTTTGGTCAACACGTCGGCCATCATGTTTTCTGTGGGACAGTATTCACTGGATATTTTACCATCAATATGTGCGGCTCGCACAAAATGATATTTAATATCAACATGTTTGCTCCGTTGCCTACATACTGGATTTTTGGACAGAGCAATCGTCCCCTGATTGTCTTCGAATATTCTCACTGGTGTGTGCTGCCTATCCTTATTCATCCCTTGAAGTAATTGAACAAGATATAGGCTCTCTTGGGCAGTGGCTGCTAGAGCCATGTACTCCGCCTCGCATGTTGACAAAGCCACTGTTGGTTGTTTCCTAGTCTTCCAGGATACAACTGGACCCTCTTTGACCAAGCTAAAACAGTACCCAGTAGTACTCCTCCTGTCATTTTGGTCTGACGCCCAGTCGGCATCACTATAACCCTCTAGTTTAAGGTCTTTGTCACTTCTTTTGTAACATAGCTCATATTCAGTTGTGCCCTTCAAGTAACGTAGCACCTGTTTAGCTGTTACCCAGTGTTGTTGTTTTGGCTGTGCTAAGTGTTGTGACAACTTGCTGACCACCCAGCTTAGGTCTGGTCTGGTAGAGGTCATTATGTAGATCAGACTGCCAACTATCTCTCTGTAACCTGTGGCATCTACAACCTCACCCTCCTCATCAAAATTTAGCTTTTGCTCACAGGGTGTTGACCTCGGTTTACAGTCGGACATGCCAAACCTCTGTAGCACCTTTGCAATGTGTCTTGCCTGACTCATCTTGATTTCTCCCTTTTTCTGTGTGAAATCAATACCCAAGAAATGTTTAAGCTCCCCTAGATCCTTCATTTTGAACTTCATTTTCAACATTTCCTTTACCTCACTGATCAAGTCGTTGTTGTTGGCTGCAATTATTAAATCGTCCACCCAAATAATCAGGATCACCTTCTCATTTTCAGATTGTTTATCATATACACAATTGTCGGCCGCATTCTGGATAAATCCGTTTTCTACTAGGTGATCATGTAGGAGTTTGTTCCAGTTGCGCCCTGATTGTTTCAGGCCATACAACGACTTGTTCAGCTTACAAACCAAACGATCATCAGTGTTGAACTCAACTATGAATCCCTCCGGCTGTTCTATATACACCTGACAGTCCATCGGGGCATGTAGGTACGCCGTTTTCACGTCCATCTGATGGAGCACTAGGTCGTCTTGTGCCGCCATCTGCATCAGAATTCTCACTGACGTCATGTTAGCAGTTGGGGAGAATGTCTCTTTATAATCTATCCCCTCTATCTGGCTATAGCCCTTAGCTACATATCTAGCTTTGTATGTGTTAAGGTTTGTAGAACGAACCCAATAGCGACAACACAAGACAAAGTAAAGCACCAACCTGGCAGGACTCGTAGAGGAGAGCCGGCCGGGCCTGGACAGAAGGGGGAGGCGCTTCAGGCGGAACTTGAGAATAGCTTCTTAAAAATGGGAAAACGTAAACTGCCCCCTTAATCCGAAAAGGAAAAAACGTAAACTGCTCCCTTAAAGTCCGAAAGGGAAAAAAACACAAACTGCTCCTTTAAAGTCCGAAAGGGAAAAAAACACAAACTGCTCCTTTAAAGTCCGAAAGGGAAAAAAACACAAACTGCTCCTTTAAGGTAGAAGTCCAACCGAGTAATAAGATCCACAGTGAGAGAGGAGAAATTAGAATATCAAAAACTTGATCTCAACTTGAAAATCACGATGGGAAAATCCAATGGGGAAAACACAAAGAGAGTTCTTCTCTGAACAAGCTCTCAAGGAGAACTGACACAAGGGAATAATCAAACAAGCAAAAACACGGAGAATACTACAATCTGTACTCCACCGGGAGACACAGAAATGTCACAAAACTCGAGACGAAGAATTTACTCACGGGACTGTTCAGGACGAACTCGCGACGAGTTCTGGAAAGCAAACAAACTTATACTAGAGTGGTTAACGAGTAGGTAGGCTGCAGGTGTTTCAGACGCGCCCTTCCCCCGCTCTCATTGCTGGTTGCCAGGTTGGTCAACAGACCGAGCCCTAACAGTACCCCCCCCTCTACGGGAGCCACCAGGCGACCTGCCAGGCTTGTCAGGGTGACGGCGATAGAACTCAGCGAGCAGACCAGGGTCCATGATGAGCTGGCGGGATACCCAGCTTCGTTCCTCCACCCCATAGCCCTCCCAGTCAACCAAATACTGGAACCCCCGTCCCTTGCGTCGGACGTCCATCAGCCGACGGACCTTCCACTGTGGATGCCCATCCACAATCTCAGGGGGAGGCGGAGCTGGGGCCGGAGGCATAAGGGGGCTCTCGGAGACAGGCTTTACTCGGGACACATGAAAAACCGGATGGATCTTCATGGAGGCCGGGAGCTTAAGACGCACAACTGCAGGACTGGGTACTTCCTGGATCTCGAAGGGTCCAACGAACTGGGGATTCAGCTTCTTGGCAGAGGACTGAAAGGGGAGATCCTTGGTGGACAGCCAGACTCTCTGTCCGGGTTGGTAAGCTGGTGCTGTGGATTGGCGACGGTTAGCTCCTCGTCTGGCACGTTCCGTAGCACGGAGCAGCGCAGCCCTGGTGATCTCCCAGACACGACGACAGCGGTCCAGATGAGTCTGCACGGAGGGAACCTCCACTTCGGACTCCTGTGCAGAGAAGACGGGCGGCTGGTAACCCAGGGATGCCTCAAAGGGCGAGAGGCCGGTGGCGGAGCTGACCAGGGAGTTGACCGCATACTCGACCCAGGGGAGAAACTGACTCCAGGAGGTTGGCTTCTTGGCAGCGATGCAACGGAGAGCAGATTCCACACTCTGGTTCATCCTCTCAGTCTGTCCGTTAGTCTGCGGATGATATCCCGACGAAAGGCTGACCGAGGCGCCCAACCCCTTGCAGAAAGCACGCCACACACGGGAAACAAACTGGGGCCCTCTGTCTGACACAATGTCCTTGGGAAGTCCATGCAAACGGAAGACGTGGCTCATCAGGAGGTCAGCGGTTTCTGAAGCAGAAGGAAGCTTAGGCAAAGCCACCAGGTGAACACCCTTGCTGAAGCGATCCACCACCGTCAGGATCACTGTGTTGCCCTGAGACGGAGGAAGTCCAGAGACAAAATCCAACGCCACATGGGACCAGGGCCGACTGGGAATAGGAAGGGGCTGCAGCAGACCAGCCGGTGCCTGGTGAGAGGCCTTGCTGCGGGCACAGATGGTGCAGGCCATGACGAACTCCTTGACGTCCCTCCTCATAGTGGGCCACCAGAACCGTCGAGCTATGAAAGTGAAAGTGCGGTGGACTCCAGGGTGGCAAGCGAGCTGACTGGTGTGGCCCCATTTGAGGACCCGAGACCTCACTGAGTCCGGAACAAACAGTCGGCGAGGCGGCACGTTGCTCGGGGCTGGACTGGAGCGCAAGGCGCGCTTGACCACCGTTTCAAGGCCCCAGGTCACCACGCCAACGACCTTGGTCTCAGGGAGGACGGGACTTGGCTCCACCGTTACAGGTTCCTTAAGGTGTTGACGAGACAGAGCATCTGCCTTGGTGTTGCGGGAGCCAGGACGATAAGTCAGTGTGAAGTCGAACCGACTGAGGAAACTGGCCCACCGTGCCTGCCGACCATTGAGACGTTTGGTTGCCCGGATGAACGTCAGGTTCTTATGATCAGTCCAGATGGTAAATGGATGCTCTGCCCCCTCCAGCCAATGGCGCCATTCCTCAAGTGCAGCCACTACAGCGAGAAGCTCCCGATTACCAACATCGTAGTTCTCCTCGGCGGGAAGGAACCGGCGGGAGAAGAACGCGCAAGGATGAACCTTCTGGTCGGTCTCTGATCGTTGGGAGAGCACAGCCCCCAATCCGGTGTCCGAAGCGTCCACCTCAACTATGAACTGCCTCTTGGGATCGGGATGGAGTAGGACGGGGGCACTGGTGAACCTCTCCTTGAGCGACAGAAATGCAGAGCGAGCAGCTGGGGACCAGACGAACGGCTGAGAGGGGGAGGTTAGACGGGTGAGGGGTTCTGCTACAGAGCTGTAGTTTCGGACGAACCTCCTGTAAAAGTTCGCGAACCCGAGGAAGCTCTGCAGTTCCTTACGTGACTTAGGATCCGGCCATTCCACCACCGCTTTGATCTTGCGAGGATCAGCTCGAGTCTTGCCTCCCTCCACGATAAAGCCTAAGTAGTCCACTGACTCAGAATGGAACAGGCATTTCTCAGCCTTGACGAACAGCCGGTTACGAAGGAGGCGTTCGAGAACCTGCCGCACGTGCTGGACATGCTCCTCGAGGGACCTGGAGAAGATGAGGATGTCATCAAGGTAGACGACAACGAATTGGTCGAGCATGTCGCGAAGGATGTCATTCATGAGTGCCTGGAACACCGCCGGGGCGTTGGTGAGGCCGAACGGCATTACCAGGTACTCATAATGACCACGGGGAGTCTTAAAGGCTGTCTTCCACTCGTCCCCTTTCCGGATCCGAACGAGATGGTAGGCGTTCCGGAGATCCAGCTTAGTGAAGACAGTCGCCTGGGTCAGGGGTTCGAGGGTGGAGCTCATCAGAGGCAGGGGGTATTTATTCTTGATGGTGATGTCGTTGAGTTGGCGATAATCAATGCAGGGTCGGAGACCACCATCCTTCTTCTTAACGAAAAAGAAACCAGCTGCCACCTGGGAGGATGAGGGTCGGATGAGCCCTGCCGCCAACGATTCTGAAATGTAATCGTCCATAGCAGCCTTCTCGGGAATGGAAAGGCTGTAAAGACGACTGCTAGGGAGAGAGGCCCCAGGACGGAGGTTGATAGCACAATCATATGGCCGATGCGGAGGGAGAGACTGAGCCCGCGTCTTGCTGAAGACCTCCCCGAGATCATGATACTCGGGAGGAACAGAGGAAAGATCGGGAGGAGGGGCAATCGGAACAGTCTGGACTGCTGGACCAGGTGCGGCCTGAAGACACCGGGCGTGACAGGAGGAGCTCCACTCCAAAATGTTACCAGACGACCAAGCAATGTGTGGCTCATGCTGAGCCAACCAGGGACGCCCCAAGATCACAGGAACTAAGGGAGACTGGATGACGAAGAACTGAAGGCTCTCCACATGGTTTCCAGCAATAGTGAGAGACACGGGACAGGACTGTCGGGTAACACTGGCCAGGCGGCGCTCATCCAGAGCAAAGGCCTCTATTGGCCTCTCCAATTCCTCACATGGAATGTTAGCTTGAGCAGCAAACGTAGAGTCCAAGAAACACCCATCAGCTCCCGAATCGATGAGTGCGCCTACAGTGAGCCGCTGGTCTGCCCAAGCCAGGGTAACGCTCACAAGATGGTTAGCCGGAGCAGGATGACGGGAACAGGAAAGACGGCTCACTAGGATCTCCCGGGGTCCCAGTGAGCCTAATCTTTTGGCCGCGTAGGACACTCGCTGATCCGGTGTCCCTTAAGACCGCAGTAAAGACAGAGACCTGCCTTGAACCGGGCCTCACGTTCAGCGGGAGTCAGTCGTGTACGCCCAAGCTGCATAGGTTCCTCCTCTGTCACTGTCTGGGAGGAGGAGAGGCTTGCCACAGGGGAAGTGGAGTGCGACGAAGAAGAGCCCCCTTCGGAAGCTCTGGATGGCTGAGAGGTAGAAACGGTTCCCCGTAGACCTCGCTCGCGCCTTCTCTCGCGGAGACGTCCATCGATGCGGATGGCAAGGCTGATAAGGTCGTCGAGAGAGGTAGGATCCTCCCGGCTGGCTAGCTGATCCTTGACGGCATCGCTGAGGCCCCTACGGAAGGTTACCCGAAGTGACTGGTCGTTCCAGCCACTCTCAGCCGCAGCCAGCCTGAACTCGACTGAGTAGTCAGTGACACTGCCACTGCCCTGCTGGATCCTGCTCAATCGGACACCCGGATCCTGACCGTACACTGGATGATGGAATACCTTCCGAAGCTCAGCCACAAAGTCATCGTAGGAAGAGCAGAAACTGGCCCCCATGGACCAGGAAGCAGTGGCCCACTGAGCAGCGCGGCCAGTCAGCAGGTTAGTCACGTAAGCAACTCTTGCAGCATCTGTGGTGAACCCCCTGGAATGGTGGGCGAAGACAAGCTCACACTGCATGATGAACGTGGCACAGGTCTCAAAGTTGCCATCAAAAGGCTTGGGATTGGAGATACTGGGCTCCCGGAAATCCGAAACATAAACGGTAGGATTGTCTAAGGCAACGGCTGCGGGCACTGCTGGAGGAGGGGCGGCCGGAACTGGTGGGACAGCTGGCTGGATGGTGATAGCCGCTGTGAGAGTTTGCAACTGCTTAAGAACCTCCTCTTGTTGGCTCGCGAGCGCCGCTTGCTGGGCCGAAAGAGAATCCACCGAAGCCTGGAGGGGTTGCACCTGAGCCCGGAGGCCCTGCATGGCAACAGCGGCCTCTTGTAGTTGCTGGCCGTGGGAGGCTGTAAGCTGAATCTGCTTATAGAGAGCAGCCTGGACAGGATTGGCGTCTAGGTTGTCTGGGTTCATAGTGAAGGCGAGTTCGTACTGTTAAGGTTTGTAGAACGAACCCAATAGCGACAACACAAGACAAAGTAAAGCACCAACCTGGCAGGACTCGTAGAGGAGAGCCGGCCGGGCCTGGACAGAAGGGGGAGGCGCTTCAGGCGGAACTTGAGAATAGCTTCTTAAAAATGGGAAAACGTAAACTGCCCCCTTAATCCGAAAAGGAAAAAACGTAAACTGCTCCCTTAAAGTCCGAAAGGGAAAAAACGTAAACTGCTCCTTTAAAGTCCGAAAGGGAAAAAACGTAAACTGCTCCTTTAAAGTCCGAAAGGGAAAAAAACACAAACTGCTCCTTTAAAGTCCGAAAGGGAAAAAAACACAAACTGCTCCTTTAAAGTCCGAAAGGGAAAAAAACACAAACTGCTCCTTTAAGGTAGAAGTCCAACCGAGTAATAAGATCCACAGTGAGAGAGGAGAAATTAGAATATCAAAAACTTGATCTCAACTAGAAAATCACGATGGGAAAATCCAATGGGGAAAACACAAAGAGAGTTCTTCTCCGAACAAGCTCTCAAGGAGAACTGACACAAGGGAATAATCAAACAAGCAAAAAACACGGAGAATACTGCAATCTGTACTCCACCGGGAGACACAGAAATGTCACAAAACTCGAGACGAAGAATTTACTCACGGGACTGTTCAGGACGAACTCGCGACGAGTTCTGGAAAGCAAACAAACTTATACTAGAGTGGTTAACGAGTAGGTAGGCTGCAGGTGTTTCAGACGCGCCCTTCCCCCGCTCTCATTGCTGGTTGCCAGGTTGGTCAACAGACCGAGCCCTAACAGTATGTTTCAGATTCATCATGGTTCTCTTTAATCGTAAAGACCCAGCGACCTCCCACAACAGTTTTCCCTTTAGGAAGTGTGGTCAATGTGAACGTTTCGTTCTCTTTTAAAGAGTTAATCTCTTCTTCCATTGCGTTAGCCCACTTCTGAGACTTATTAGAGCTCATGGCCTCCTTGAATGTGTTTGGTACCCCAAATACAGCTCTATAAAAATAATCCACATCTTGCTCGTCAGTACATTCTGCTTTACACTGGTATTCTTCAAGATATTTTGGGGTCTTCCTCTCTCTAGTTGGGTAGCGGTTTCTGCCCTCACTATCCCCCTGGTTATTAGAAAGTGTACCACTTTCACCTCCTGTACCTGTAATCTGGGGCTGCTCATCAGTCCTAACTGGTACTACATCAGGCTCGTATGAGTCTATATCCTCATAGCTGTCTCCATCGTTGTGTGGACCTGTTTGTGTCTGGCAGTCTCAGTTGCTCTTCTGTATGAACTTAACTAATCTATGCTTTGACACTTTTCCTGTTTTTGGATAATATACATTGTATGCAGGGCTGTATTTATCATATCCTATGAAAATGCCCTTCTCGCACCTTGGATCCAGTTTCTTTTTGTCTTGTCTATAGGCATAGCACTCAGTGCCAAAAACCATCATATGGGAAATATTTGGTGTTTTCCCTGTGAAAGCACTGTATGGGGTTTGCTTTAATCGCTTACAATAGCACCTGTTGCGTATCTGTGCAGCTGTCTGCACCGCAAACCTCCATAGCTGTTTTGGCATCTTACTTTCTAGCAGCATACATCGTGCCATGTCAAATAATGTTCTCCAGTTTCGTTCTGCCGTGCCGTTCTGATGCGGCGAGTAGGGGGCACTAGTTTGGTGACTAATTTTATTTTCTCTCAGCAGATCTTGGAAACATCCTCCAGTGAACTCGGTACCATTGTCAGACCTAATGGTTTTCACCTGCCCAAAGGAGGCAGTGTCAGCTAAGAATTTTTCGGTAGCCTTAGCTGTATCACTCTTTGACCTCATGAAATATGTCCATGTCATACTGCTATAGTCATCTGTGAAAGCTATGGTGTATTTATACCCATCTTTATCAGTAGGCTCGATCGGGCCGCACAGATCTGTATGGACTAGTTCAAGTATTCCTTTAGCTTTGCTATCAGCCTGTCTATTTCTAGACTCCACAAATTTTCCTTCTGTACATGTTTCACAGTTGAAGTTAGATTTGTCATTTTTCCCCTTAATCATCATTCCTTCAACTACACCTTCTAGTCTTGAAACATCATCTAAGTTACAATGACCAAGGATTCTGTGCCACGTTTCAATATCATGACATCCTTTGTATCCGTCAACATTATCATCAGTATTATTAGCTGTAGACAAATAATACAGTTTCCCAAATACTTCAATGTTAAACTTGGTACCCTCGTTTTTATACCCCATCCAATTTTCACCTTCCTTGAAGTGGATTTCTGCTCCGTTACTTGAGGCTGCTTTAACGGAAAAAATGTCCTGAGGAAACGTCGGGATATACAGGGCCCTCTTCTGTCGTGCTGTCACCTTTCTTCCTTCGCTGTCAATTAAGGTGACTTCAGCTTCTCCTCTGGCCTTGGCAACTCCGGTAGCCTTTGTCCCGTCTGCAAGTTCAATCACGTGACTCTTGGGCTTAAAGCCTTTATCGACTGTTTTGAACTTTGTAAAGTCATTTATCATGTGTGACGTCGCGCCACAGTCGACCATCAAACCTCTGTTGTTGACAGTCCGCCTCACCGGCCTGGTGTCCTCTTTCATCTTGAAGCAATATGACCTGCCTTCCCGGTCATCGGCGTCCGCCTCTATTTCTCGGTGGGTGCCGTCTGTCTCTCGGTGCGCTCCCCAGCGTCCGTCCTGGTCCCACGCTGCACCCTGCTCTGCTCCGCTCACTCCCGCGATGGCGTCTCGCTGCTTCCCCCGGCCTCGCGCGTAATGTTGCCGAAGTATCTTCAATGCCGCCCTACCGTCGCCTGCTGCATCCCGCATAATTAGTGACAAGCTGTTGTTGTCTAAAACTTGCACCAGCTCCGCGTACGCTTCTCTGTTTTTCTTGACGTCTGCTTCTCTCAACTGGACAGCATTTTCGCCCGCAGCGATAACTGGCACGTTCAGTAGAGTCTCGCTGAGTCCTCTCAACTCCATGTGGGCTAGGAAGCGAGTTTCCCATAACTCGTATCCTCTCTCGTCGCCGTCGAACAAAGTCTATTAAATCGCTGACTAGACATGGCACTGGGCCCATAACCTGTTGCATTGTTCATATTTATGTCACGGATGTCTAGCTACATACTTGTTTGGTATGTTAATATACTTTTGTAGAGTTAGACTGCAGGAGCAAACATTAGACGTCCAGTCGTACTTGGTGGGGCAGGAAGAGAACTTTATTGCACATGCGCAGAAGTCATACACACACACACACACACACACATATGGATACCCGCAAGGACCAAAATAGCTGCTTATAGCGCAGTAAATAATACAGTGGCTGACTGGCTGTATATGTGAGACTGCACATTATGTTCAACATTGTCATTAGTGGCACTGGCCTACTAGTGCACAGGAGGTTCGGCCAGCTCACCATCCCACCGCTGAGAACTCGGGATCCTGTTGCGCCATTGGATGTTATTGTAACACTTTAGTAACTGGTAGCATTAGGATGTTGTCTTGTTTAAACGTGCTTGGCATTGCCCGCCAGTGAAGAAGGGGTTACAATTGCAAAAACAAACAAACAAACAAACAAACAAACAAACAAACAAACAAACAAACAAACAAACAAACAAACAAAAAAGCATGTTTACTGTTACTGGGAAAGCGGACATGACATGACTTTACGTGGCCGCTCTGAACAGCATGCATGCAATGTGACCGGCGCGAAAGTTGTGCTTGCAAATGGCGATGTAATGCTAGCGAAACCAAAAGGGAAACAAAACCCCCCAAAAAACCAATGGCAAAACAACAAACCTCATTATCTGATTTCTTCAAACGACCCAAACTAACAGAATCTTCGCATTCCGAATCCGAAGCCGTCATCAATGAGCGATGTTCGACAACTACAACTTCAACGTCGAGTGAGGTCCCAGCAAACACCGCGGCTTTGTCAGAAGCACCGGAAGACCTGTCATCCATTAATGAGGCGGCTGCACAAGGTATGTGGGCATTTCCCCGAGATGGCTGTGAGGAGACTTTTATTAAGACGGTGTAAAGGACTGGAAGCATCTCAGCCAAAGCTGTGGAAACACGAGATGAGCAAAACACACGCTATTGCCGTCAGCAAAGCAGCAGCTTGCAGGAGAGCCATCAATCTGGGGGGGGGGGGGGCGACATTTTAAATCAGCTCAGTAGGGGCGCAATGAACTCTGATTTCACTGGAAGAACCCGTGCGCATATAAACGTTGTAATTGACATAGTGTTTTTTGTTTTTTTTTGGGGGGGGGGTTGTGCAAACAGGACATACCCCTGCGTGCGCATCGCGTTGGTCAAGAGGCTTTAAACCAAGGAAACTTTCTCGAAATATTCAAATTAATCTGTCATTATCATAGCGAGATAAAAAACACGTCTTGAACAGTTGCTCAAGAATGGAACATTGATGAGCCCCGAAATAGAGAACGAGCTCCTTGAGGCTGCAGCTTCACTGCTTCTAACCAAAACCAAATGGGAGATGCACGAGAATCCGGCCACTTACTATGCGATTTTGGCTGACGAGTACAAAGACATGTCAAGAGGGGAGCTAGTGACAGTTTGTATTAGGTACCGCCACAACGGACTCCTAAAGGAGAGGGCCGTTGGTTTCGTTGATACTGCTGATCTGGCCGCAAATGGGATTTCCGAAAAGATTTTGCTGGTGTTTGCTGTTCGTGAACTTGCCCCCGCTCTCTGCGTGGGGTTCAGTTTGGACGGGGCATCGGTAATGGCTGATAACGGAGGAGGGGTCCAAGTCATCCTGAAAAAAACATTCCCCCATGCAGTATATGTACATTGTAATTCTCATCGTTTAAATCTTGTGCTTTGCACAGTTTTGAAGGTGTCGTCATGCGTCGACACTTTTTTTTGAGATTGTTAACACATTGCACGGTTTCGTGACGGGGTCCCACCGACATGCAAGGTTTTTAGATGTACAAAAACAGTTACATCCTGAGCGACGAGGCATGGAGCTGGAAAGATAAATCGACACTAGATGGAGTACTAAGTCTGGGTCGGTCAGTAAAGTGTTGACCTTCTATGGTGTCATACTAGAGACTGGCAGAATTCTCTGAAAGCGCTGGTCAGACCAAAGTTGATGCTGAATCGCTTCTCCGTCAGATACAGACAAAGAAATTTGTGTTTCTTCTCGTCACATTTGCTAAATTGTTTGAAAGCAGTGATTTCGTTACGAAAGGATTACAATCACCAAATTTGTCAATTACGGATTGCATTCACTTAATTGATGGTCTTAAAGAGTCTTTTATGTCATTTACAACAACTCTAAGAATGACTTTTATTCTGTCCTACGTGTTTGTGTCCATGTATAAACAGGCCGACAGATAGCCAACATGAAGAATCCCAAAGAAATACAGAGTCCCAGCCCAAGTTGAGGAACTTTACTGAAGAACTTTTTTGTAAAACTGTACAGGGGGGCAATACAGAGAAAGAATGTTTCAATAAACATTGCATAAATTATAAAATGTTATCACATGTCTATGACATAACTACATAACACATGTAAATAACTACACATGACTGCATGTAAATAATTATTGTAGGCTACATAACTGCATGTAAATAGCTGTACGTAACCTAGGAATTACGAAATCACACATGACTTATGAATGACTTATGAACTAATTGTAAATAATGTACGTATAACATAGATCAGTATGCTATAATATAGGCGGAATACGGGCAGACAGAATAACGTGACATTTCTACCACGGAGCTGACACAGCTAACTAGCACCCGAAAGCCTGGCTGGCTAACTGGCTAACAGAAAATGGGAGAAGCTAACGTTACACATAGCTATTTTCATATTAACATGAATACAATGAAGTTCTTATGACGGAAATCATCAATCACTTAAATAATGTCGCAACTGAACCTACAGACGATGCTCTCCAAGGCACAAACGTAGATAGAAGCAATAAACACAGGAGCTGGGCAAACATGAAACTCCGCATGGAAAGCTGGATTGTACTGTTACCATGACTACCAGGCAGCAAACTATTTCCTGAATTAAAGTCACGTGAGGAAGGCTAGAGGGAGCAAATAAACTTAAAAATAAAAGTACTCTTCTCACATTCTAATAAAGTAACGTCACACTCCCCGCCTGGTATAATTACTATACCACTATCTTAAACTAACATGAGGAGCATGTCCAGAGAACACAAACTAACTCAGTCCATATCCTCAGCAGACTGTCTCGGAGACAGGCCTCAAGAAGGTCTTTGTAGATCCATATTTTGTGACCTTGAGCTCAATCTTCCTGACCTTTCCATCCTGGCCAGGGAATGTCTTTGTAACAAGAGCCAGGGGCCACTCGTTCCTCGTCACTTGATTGTCCTTCAGCAACACTAGGTCGCCCTCCTTGGCGTTAGGACGCATGTCCTGCCACTTGCTGCGACTTTGGAGTGTGGGGTGGTACTCACGCCTCCATCGGTGCCAAAAGGTGTTGGCAAGATGTTGCACCTGCCTCCACTGCTGGCAGTGGAGATCCTTGCTGTCGAAGGTCCCCGGAGGGGGAGGGAGAGTACACACCTTTTGCGTCAGTAGTGAAGCGGGGGTCAGGAGGAAGGGAGATTCTGGGTCCGAGGAGATTGGTGCGAGGGGCCTGGCATTGATGATTGCTGTAACTTCTACCATTAAGGTAGACAACACCTCATGAGTAAGGCGTGATTGGCTGGTTTCCCTGAGCATGGAGTCAAGAATACGTCTGGAGACTCCAATCATACGCTCCCAGGCTCTTCCCATATGGGAGGAATGAGGAGGGTTAAAGATCCATGAACACCCTTCCTCACCCAAGTACTTCCTGACGTTAGGTTCTTCGGGATCTGTGAGGAGCATATGCAACTCCTTGCAGGCGCCTGTAAAGTTCGTACCACAGTCAGAACGAATCTGCTTCGCAGGGCCTCTCAGTGCAAAGAATCGTCGTAAGGCATTGATGGAACTTGATGTATCCATCGATTCGATGAGTTCGATGTGCACGGCACGTGTGCTCATGCACGTGAAGAGGACTGCCCACCTCTTGCTGTTAGCTTGACCGCCACGGGTTCGTCTTGTGGTGACAGCCCAAGGACCGAACACGTCGAGTCCTACGTAGGTGAAGGGTGGCTCTGTGCTCAGACGGTCGGAGGGTAGGTCCGCCATTTTCTGTTCGGCTGTCCTCCCTCGAAGTTTGTTGCAAGCCACGCATTTGCGGAGGATGCTGTTGATGCACCGCTTGGCTCCGACGATCCAGAATCCTGCTGTGCGGATGGACCCTTCCGTGAAGATACGACCCTGATGTTTGACTCTCTCATGGTAATGTCTCACAAGGAGCGTCGCGATGTGGCTGCGAGCTGGGATGACGACTGGGAACTGTTCGCTTGTGTCGATTGCTGCACGCTTGAGCCTTCCCCCTATCCTCAGAAGACCATCTTCATCCATGTAGGGGTCCAGCTTCCTTAGAGGACTGTGTTTGGGAATACTTTTCCCAGCACCCAAGCAGGTGAACTCTTCTCTGTAGGTCTCTCTTTGCACACAGCTGATGATGAGAGTCTCCTACATCGATAGCTGTTCCGTCGTGCAAGGCTTTGTGGGACCGGTACAGGTTTTGAGGTTGTCTTCCACAGCAGCTTTTTTTAGCTCCAAGATGCGGGTTAGGGATGCGATAGCTCGCACAAGAGACTTCCATGAGGAGAATCGCTCAAAGCGATGAGATCCCAGGTTAGCTGGAGGGACGGAGAGAGTCGTGGCATGAGAACGCACCTCACTGTCAGAATCCGGGTCGACGAGTTCGTGAGGCTCCTCTTCAGGAGTGTGAACTCCGTCAGGCGGGGACAGGAAAGGGGGTCCTGTGAGCCATGTAGTGTTTGTTAGCTTGGCGGCAGGTACCGATCGGGTAGCATGATCCGCTGGGTTTTGAGCTGTGTGGACGTAGCTCCACTGTTCTGGTTTGGTGAACTTCCTGATTCGCTGCACTCTGTTGCAGACGTACACATAGAACCGCCTGGTCTGGTTGTATATGTACCCTAAGACAACTTTGCTGTCTGTGTAGAACCGCATCGTGTCTACACTGATGTCCAACTCCCTCTCCGCCAGCTCTGCCATTTCCCCTGCCAGCACAGCGGCGCCAAGCTCCAGTCTTGGGATAGTATGAGCGGACGGAGGCGCCAGTTTCGCCTTTCCCAGGACAAAACCGACATGACACTCTCCATCACTGTCGATCACCTTGAGGTAAGCTACCGCGGTGATAGCCTTCACTGAAGCATCAGAGAAGACATGGAGCTCATTCCTTTGCGCGGTAGATAGGGTGGTGGGAGTGTAGGCTCTTGGTATCCTGATGTCTTTCAGGTCTTGTTATGAATCTTTCCACATCCTCCATTCTGCTTCCTTTTCATCTGGTAGAGGGGTGTCCCAGTCGAGAGCTTCATTGCAGGTGAGTTCTCGCAGCAGAAACTTTCCCTGAATGACGACTGGAGCAATGAGACCGAGGGGGTCAAACAAGCTGTTCACCGTGGCTAGAGCACCTCTGCGGGTGAAGGGCTTCTCTGTGGCCATTGCTCTGAAGGTGAAGATGTCGTGCTTGAGCTGAGTTCCAGGCTACGTTGGATGAGGGTGGAGTTGTCGTCGAAGTCCAAGTTTTGCAGTCCCTTTGCATGGTCTTCTGGAGGGAAGGCCTCCAGGACATCAGAACTGTTTGACACTATCTTATGGAGTCTCAGGTTTGAGGCAGCAAGCATCTCCTGTGTCCTTTTCAACAGGTCGATGGCTTCAGTGGCTGACGGGAGCGACTTGAGGCCGTCGTCGACGTAGAAGTCACGTTCCACGAAGTGCTTGGCATCCATTCCATGTTTCCTGGAGCCGTGTTCTGCTGCTCGGTGAAGTCCATAGATGGCGACAGCTGGGGATGGTGAGTTGCCGAATACGTGGACTTTCTTGCAATACTCGACAACCTCTTGGTTGGGGTCGTTGTTGTTGAACCACAGGAAACGCAGGAAATCTCTGTTGTCTTCTCGAACGACGAAGCTGTGAAACATCTGCTCGATGTCTGCTATGACAGCCACTGTTTCTCTTCGGAAGCGCAGCAAGACTCCCAGCAAGCTGTTGTTCAGATCCGGGCCGGTAAGTAGCACATCGTTCAGGGAGATGCCGTGATGTTGAGCGCTGGAGTCGAAGACAACCCTGATCTTGTCTGGCTTTTGAGGGTGGTAGACGCCGAAGATAGGTAAGTACCAGCACTCACTTCCCTCCGGTAGTGGTGGGGCCAACTCAGCCTGGTCGTAATCAAAGATGTTTTGCATGAAGGTGACGAAGTCGGCTTTCATCTTAGGCTTTCTTTCCAGGGTGCGGCGGAGAGAGGTAAGTCTGCTGAGAGCTTGGTCTCGATTGTTCGGGAGCCGTCGACGAGGGGATCTGAATGGGAGAGGCGCCACCCAGCTGTTGGTGTCGTCCATCACCATCTCTCTGTCCATGAACTCCAGGAACAGACGATCTTCGATGGAAAGCCCCACTTTGTGGTCATCTTTAGTACTCTGGAAGATAGTGCTGCCTAGGCTGCAGTCATCAGGGACTGGGGTGTCATGTTTGACGCTGTAAGGAGGGGAGGTGCTGTTATGTGCTTTGGAGCTGAACCTTTCCTTGACCTGGAGACGGTTGGGGCACGGAGTGAGGAGAGATGGCCTTCCATTTTCGAGCACGCTGGTGCGATAGGAAGTCACAGCTGCTGGCTTGTGGGCTGAACCCAGGCACACGTCACCTATAACCACCCTCCCAGGTCTAGAGGTTGGGCATAGGGGGCGCTGGGAGGACCATTGCGTTGCTCCCTGACTTTATGGACCTGAAGGATGTCGCGTCCCAGAAGTATCATGATCTGGGCTTCGGGGTCCAGGCAAGGGATTCTGCGAGCGATGGACTTCAGGTGGCTGTGGTGCTGTGCAGCTTCTGGGGTCGGGATTTCTGACCGATCGTCAGGCATATGGTTGCACTCGATGAGTGTTGGAAGCACCACACTTATTTTTCCATCCAACGACTCCACCAAGAATCCTGTGGCTCTTCTTCCAGATGTCTCGGTGACTCCTGCACATGTACGCAGGGTGTACGGTGAGTCTGAACCTCTGATTTGGAAGAGGTCGAAGAATTCAGACCTTGTCAGAGATCTATTGCTCTGGTCGTCCAGGACGATGTAGACGTTAGTAGCTCTGTCTGGGTGTGCTTTGGGGTATACCTTCACCAGGCAGATTTTGGCACAGGATCTGAGGCTTTGGCCTCTGCCACAGACTTCTGTGCATTTAGAGGTGACTGCTGGTGGAGGCGCCTCCTCTTCACTCTCCCCGCCATGCTCTGAGGTGGGGTCCTTGTCTTTTTTGTCCCACGGAGGAGGTCCAGGGTGGAGCGCCGCTATGTGGTCATCGCTCTCGCATTCGCTGCACTTCAAAGTTGCCTTACAGTTCTTCGCCAGGTGAGTTGTGGAGGAGCAACACCTGTAGCAGGCACCATTCTCTTTCAGAAAGGCTTTGCGCTCCTCAAGAGGCTTGCTTCGAAATCCCCGACATTTCTTTAGAGGATGGGGCTTCTGATGGATGGGACATTGTTTCCCAATGTCGTCAGGCTTGCTGCTCGAACTGCGTGACTGAGAAGCTGAGCGGTTTGTTGAGACCTCTGTCTTGTGGGTGGAGACATGCCTTTTGGCGTGTCTTGATTCCTTTTCTGATCGCTCATGTTTTGAGGACCCTGAGGAGGACTTGTTGGACGTTTTCAAGGGAGCTGAAGGGAGAGTAAAGCTGGGGTCGTTTCTTCTGCGTGCCTCGCTGCAGATAAAGTCTGCGAAGAAGGTGAATGGGGGGAAAGAGACATGGTGCTGCTCTTTGTACTGGGAACCCTTAGTTATCCACCTCTCTTGTAGACTGTGTGGCAGTTTCTCGACGACCGGATTGACACCCCTGGAGGTGTCCAGGTACGAGAGCCCCGGCAGGTAGCCTTCATAATTAGCAGAGTCTAATTCCATCAGCAGGTCTCCCAGTTCCCTCAACTTTACGGGGTCTTTCTGAGAGATTTTTGGAAAGTTATCTAGCCTCTCGAAGAGCGCTCTCTCGATCACTTCAGGGGAGCCATAGCACTCTTATAGGCCTTCCCAGACAAGTTGAAGGCCCACTACAGGGTTGGAGATGTGCACAGAGCGAATCCTTGTAACGTGCTCTGAGGACATTTTTCCTAACCACTTTGTCAAGAGGTCGAGCTCCTCGCTGGCAGTTAAGTTCAGTTCTTCAATGGCGTTGAAGAAAGAAGACTTCCACGCCCAATAATTTTCTGGGCGCTCGTTGAACTGGATGAGACCAGAATTCACAAGCTCTCGGCGCACCAAGTACCTCGCAATGTCATTTATACCAGTCGTGTCATCACGATGTGGCTGCGGTGAGGCTCTGAGAGGAGAGTGGTGCAGCTGAGGAGGGGAGAGCTGAGCAGGATGTTGGTGATGTACTGCAGGTGTTGACCTCGCAGGTTGCTGTGCCGGAGCTGCCGGCGCTGACCTCGCAGGCTGCTGTGCCGGAGCTGCAGGCGCTGACCTCGCAGGTTGCTGTGCTGCAGCTGGCATCGACCTCACAGGTTGCTGTGCCGGAGCTGCAGGCGCTGACCTCGCAGGTTGCTGTGCTGGAGCTGCCGGGGCTAACCTCGCTGCTTGCTGTGCCAGAGCTGCAGGCGCTGACCTCGCAGGTTGCTGTGCCGAAGCTGCAGGTGCTGACCTCGCAGATTGCTGTGCTGCAGCTGGCATCGACCTCGCAGGTTGCTGTGCTAGAGATGCAGGCGCTGACCTCGCAGGTTGCTGTGCCGGAGCTGCTGGCGTTGAACTTGCAGGTTGATGTGCTGCAGCTGGCGTTGTGGTTGCAGGTTGCTGTACTGTATGAACATCGTTCATGGCTGAGAGGTGAGGGGCTCTGAGCGGCGTATATCGTTCAAGTTCTGGGGGCTCCTCGTAACTAGTCTGTAGCTGAGAGTGGTGTTCGACGTAGTCACGTGTGCGTTGAAGGCTGTTGCTAACCGATTTGTATCGACTCTTCTCACTTCCCTCACGATCTCCAAGTTCAGCCGCTTCTTCGAGAACTTGAGCTTCTGCTGTAGCTGCCGATACCTCCTTCTCATGCTCCAATTTTGATAACTCGGCGGCTATTTGAGCTTCTTTAACTTTAATGTCAGCTGCTAGACGAGCCTCTTCTAATTTCAGGTGAGCTGCTATACGGGCCTCCTCTACCTTTAATTCAGCTTCCCGTTGACCGTAGGATGCACGTGCGCGGGCAGCTTCGACTTTGGCGCGAGCCCTGGTTGCAGCTTTGCCAGTTGAGGAGGTTTTAGATCCAGATGATGAGGCGGAATGTAGAGATGCAGCGTCAGGTGAGCGGTCCTGTTTCGTCACATCACCTTCAGTGTTTCCATTGGGTACGCCGTTTTCCGTCATTGTTTGTTGATCCTGTTGCTGTAGTGCCCGCCGTGAAGTCGTCTTTTTACTATTCTGTCCTACGTGTTTGTGTCCATGTATAAACAGGCCGACAGATAGCCAACATGAAGAATCCCAAAGAAATACAGAGTCCCGGTCCAAGTTGAGGAACTTTACTGAAGAACTTTGAGAATTCAACCTTTTTTGTAAAACTGTATAGGAGGGCAATACAGAGAAAGAATGTTTCAATAAACATTGCATAAATTATAAAATGTTATCACATGTCTATGACATAGCTACATAACACATGTAAATAACTGCACATGACTGCATGTAAATAATTATTGTAGGCTACATAACTGCATGTAAATAGCTGTACGTAACCTAGGAATTACGAAATCACACATGACTTATGAACTAATTGTAAATAATGTACATATGACATAGATCAACATGCTATAATATAGGCGGAATACGGGCAGACAGAATAACGTGACATTTCTACCACGGAGCTGGCACAGCTAACTAGCAACAGAAAGCCTGGCTGGCTAACTAGCTAACAGAAAATGGGAGAAGCTAACGTTACACATAGCTATTTTCGTATTAACATGAATACAACGAAGTTCTTATAACAGACATCATCAATCACTTAAATAATGTCGCAACTGAACTTACAGACGATGCTCTCCAAGGCACAAACGTAGATAGAAGCAATAAACACAGGAGCTGGGCAAACATATGAAACTCCGCATGGAAAGCTGGACTGTACTGTTACCATGACTATCAGGCAGCAAACTATTTCCTGAATTAAAGTCACGTGAGGAAGGCTAGAGGGAGCAAATAAACTTCAAAATAAAAGTACTCTTCTCACATTCTAATAAAGTAACGTCACAACTTTAACAAGGTTCTTAAACTGACAGAAGCTCTGATGGCTAAAAATTATATTGAACATTATCCAAAGGAGTTGAATCAAGTGCAACTGGACTTGGTATATATCCGTGAAGACGTTTCGCCTCTCATCCAAGAGGCTTCCTCAGTTCGTGCCTTTCTGACTACACCAAGCTAGTCTGACCGGCTGGTGATGACACTCAGAATTTATCCTCTAGGAGTCGTTATCAGAGATATAGATGTCCATGGCTCTTTGTGTCCCGATGTTTACCAACGCCCGTCGCTAACAGAGCCATAGATATGAGTGGCTCTTTTGTGTACCGATGTTGAACATTGGGATGTCAGCAGTTCGCGCAAACGAAAACTGCCCACTAGGTTAGAGGAGTCTCATGTGACGTCAACAGTCGCTCAGTCATGCAGTGTAAAGAACGATTCTGATTTAAGAATGCTTTGGAATGACATTTTAGACAGACAACTTGCCGAACTCAACTGTCCTTTTCACGAAGACTCGTATGGGCTCATGAAGGCTGCCACTGTCCTTTTGCCTGGCAGACACATTTGGCCAAGATGCAGCAGCAACACAGCGCCGCTGTGCCCATTATGGAATCCTGATGAGGATGCAGAACTGACTGTGTTGTATTCAGAAATCACGTCAGGACACAGCGCTGTCGCTCGACACAACCTCTCCGTGGCATTCTTTATTTAGACTGACACAGCATCAAAGGCAGACCCGATCAAACAACCCAGAGCCCGCAGGCATCACCAATCGATCCCAGCACAATAGAACAGCACCAAATCAAATGCAGCACTGTCGATGTGTGCAGACATAACATTTCCCCCCCCCCCGGCAGGATTTCAAACATGAAAGGTTGACACAAAGTCCTCTAGGTGGCCAGGGCGTAAACGTGTGCGAACAGGTCGCGGGGCGGCCTGAGGCTGGGCAGGCCGAGGTGGGGAGGGAGATGGCAGGGGAAGCTGAGGCCCAGAAATGTCTGGGGCCCGTGTAGGAGCTGCATGAAGCCCCGGGGCGTCTCGCCATGCTGAGGGAATGGCTATGGTTGTGTCACTAGCTGTGTGTGGCGGAGCTGACACCTTCCGTAGACGACTGGAGTGCCACCGAGTGCCATCGCTGAGGAGGTAAGTGGCTGGGCCCAGCTGACGGGTGACTTGGAGAGGAGAGGACCAGTATGAAGCCATTTTATTGTCCCTGTGGGGCCTGCGGACCCTGACCCAGTCTGACACATTGATGTCTGGCACCCTGGTTCGTTTTGACTGGTCAAACCGTTGCTTCATCCGCGTCTGCTGATAAGTGACTGAGGCTCTGACCCCAGAAGGAGGTGCCTGAGGTGTGGAGGGGCGGAGCCTGTCAAGGGGCATGCACAGTTCCCGGCCTAGCATGAGAGAGGCTGGGGAGACGCCTGTGGTCGAGTGCTGCGTGGCCCGATAGTGCAGCAGAGTGTGACGGATGGCCTGCGTTAAAGAGCACCCTTGGGCCATGTGTGCTCTGAGGCCGTTCTTCAGTGACTGGTGAAAACGTTCAACGCCGCCATTGGCCTGGGGGTGGTAGTACGCAGTGCGTATATGACGGATGCCCTTGCTTTCGAGATAAGCAGTGAACTCAGCAGAGACCAGCTGAGGGCCGTTGTCAGTGGTGATGGTCTTTGGGAGGCCCCAGCGAGAGAAAAGAGAGTCCAGGAAGTCGATGATGATCTGTGAGGTCACAGTGCCGGAAGTGGTGAGTTCAGGCCATTTTGAGTGTAGATCGTAGGCGACCACCATGAAGCGTTGGTGGTGGGGAACTCCATGGATCTCACCACAAATGTCCAACTGCAGGTGTTCCCAGGGCTGAGAGGGCCAGGCGAGAGGTTGCAGGGGTGGGGGAGCCTGGTGGCCAGTCTTGCCACTCACAAGGCAGGCAGAACAGTCCTTCACCAGAGCCTCAATATCTCTGTCTATCCCCGGCCACCACACCAGGTCTCGGCAGCGCTGTTTCAGTTTCACAATGCCCAGGTGGCCTTCATGCGCCGTATTCAAAACACGTGCACGGAGAGCAGCTGGGACCACTGTGCAAAACCCACGTGTCACGCAGGTGTCGTTCCAGCAGGAGAGCTCCTGTCTGACTCGGGCGAACGCAGCCAGCTCCTCTGGGACCTTGTGAGGCCAGCCGTTCTGGATGTAGGTGCGGAGCTGGGAGAGGACAGGGTCCTGTTCGGAGGCTGCCCTCAGCTCCTGCAGAGAGACAGTGGCCTGGAGGGGGTGTGTGTAGCATTTGGACAATGTCCTTTTCCACACAGTCAGTGTCCGTCTGTGGAGCTGGGGTGGAGACAGAGCGAGAGAGCAGGTCGGCGACAACATTGTCTCTGCCTGGGGTGAACTGCAGGCTGAAGTTGTACTGGCGGAGGCGGTCAGACCAGCGGTGCAGCCTCAGGGGTTTGTGGTCTGTCCCAGATTTGGACAGCAGCGCTGTCAGGGCCTGGTGATCTGTCCTGAGGGTGAAGGAGCGGCCATAGAGGTAGAGGTGCCACCTTTCACAAGCCCAGATACAGGCTAACGCCTCACGCTCACCCACGGAGTACCGCTGCTCGGTCAGGTTGAGGGCACGGGAGGCGAAGGCAATGGGCTTCTCCAAACCGTTCTGGGTTTGAGACAGCACAGCCCCTATCGCTGTGGCTGATGCGTCACAGGTCACAAAGGTGGAGCTGGAGATGTCGAAGTGAGCCAACACTGGTGGTGAAGTCAGTTGAGTCTTGAGATCACGCACAGCGTCACTGCATGCCTTTGACCACACCCTTGGCTCGTCCTTACGCAGCAGCTGGCGCAGGGGGGCTGTGGTCGCAGAGTACTGGGGAAGAAACCTCAGGTAGTAACTTGTCATACCCAGGAAGGAGGCGACCTGGGCGGCCGAGCTGGGCTCAGGGATGGCCTGAATGGCGTCCACGTTGGATTGTAGTGGAGTTACACCGCTCGCTGACAGCCGGAACCCCACGAAGTCGATGGCTGGCACAGAGAGGACACATTTCTCAGCATTGAGAGTTAGCTTGTGCTTGGACAGGGCTGCGAAGACCATGTTGAGGCGCTTGTCGTGGATTTCACTGGTGGGCCCGTGTACCACTATATCGTCCAGATAAATGGCCACGCCCAGTATGCCAGCCAGCACGGAGACCATGATTTTCTGGAAGCAGCTAGGGGCGGAGCTGAGACCGAAAGGCATCCTGGTGTAGCGAAACACTCCTGCATGTGTCACAAAGGCTGTGAGGTTTCGGCTGCTGGGGTGGAGGGGCACCTGTAAGTACCCCTGTCTGAGGTCGAGCTTGGAGAACACCTCAGAGCCATAGAACTGAGCAGTGAGTTCTTCTGAGGTGGGCAGTGGATACTTATCAGGGACCACTGCCTTATTTACTGCACGTAGATCGATGCAGACACGCAGGCCCCCCGATTCTTTTTAGCCACCACGAGGTTTGAGACCCAAGGTGACGCGTCCACCGGTTCAATGATGCCAGCTTCCAGCAGTTGTTGCAGCTCGGCGGAGACCCCATCACGGAGAGCCAACGGGATGCGGCGCAGTGGTTGGATGACAGATTTCACAGCAGGGTTGAGGAGAGGTTGATGGGTGAAGGCGGAGAGGCAGCCCAGCCCCATAAACAGCGATGGCCACTTCTGCTGCCAAGGTGTGGCAACAGTCAGGATTGCTGCCCCCCTTGTGTCTAAGAGGGAGAACCCCAGAGCGGAGAACAGGTCCAGGCCCATCAGGTTGGCCCCACGGCGTGCCACATGAAAAACTGCATTGGGTACCAGCTTGGTTCCATAGCGGACAGTAAGTTGGAGAGAGCCAACCAGATCGATTTTGGAGTCACCATACCCACAGAGGACAGCTGAGGGTGCGGACAGTAGCAGTGAACCGAAAAATTGACTGTAGGTATCAACATTCAGGAGAGACACACCTGCACCGGTGTCCAACAGCAGGGGGATGCACACATCATTAATGTTGACTGTGCATGATTTGAATGACGCTGGCCCAGAGCTCACCTTGTGAATGACGGCGGTTGAAGACTGGGGGGTGTGGCCCTCTGACCCAGCCGGGGAAGATCGACAGACGTTGGCAAAGTGATTGTGCTTACCGCAGCTACGGCATGTCTGGCCACGGGCAGGGCAGTTCTGAGCCCTTGAAACATGAGACCGAGACCCACAGTTACCACAGGACTGTTGAGGGCGGGGCCGAGAACGCCGTCGTTGCAGTTGCAAGACGTCCCCAGTGGAGTCGGCGCCCGCCTCACTCTGGTTGGGTTGCGTCCCGAGGGGCAGCCGTGAGTAGAGGGAGGAGTCGTTGGCAGCTTGACTGGAGGTGGCCACTTGCTGTGTATTTAGCATAGCAGCACATTCAGCTGCTCCCTCAACCTGTAGTGCGATGGTAATTGCTCTGGACAGCAGCAGATCGTCTTTTTCCAGCAGCAGAGTCTCACGCACCTTTGCGTTGTTGGTGTGTTCGATTAGCTGGTCGCGAACCATCTCGTCCTGAAGCGCGCCAAACTTGCATGAGCTAGCTAGCCCTCGCAAATTAGCTACGTACTGCCGCACAGACTCACCAGGCAGTTGGTGTCGCTGACGGAATATAAATCGCCGAAGGAGGGCACTCTGTGGAGCAGCGAAATGGGTGCTCATAAGTCCCACAGCTTCATCAAAGCTTGTGACGTTCCCCAGAGACCCGAGCACACGATGACCCTCTGCTCCCAAGCAGTGTAGCAACAGAGCCGTCTTCCTAGCCTGGCTCACGTCGTCGAGCCCTGAGGCGATGATGTAATTTTCAAAACTGTGTAGCCAGCAAGTCCATGGTACCGGAGGCTCGCCAGGTAATGCCAGGGAGGGGGCAGGTGGTGGGAGAGAGATATCAACCATCCTCGTCGCCAATGTTGTATCCAGAAATCACGTCAGGACACAGCGCTGTCGATCGACACAACCTCTCCGTGGCATTCTTTATTTAGAGTGACACAGCATCAAAGGCAGACCCGATCAAACAACCCAGAGCCCGCAGACATCACCAATCGATCCCAGCACAATAGAACAGCACCAAATCAAATGCAGCACTGTCTATGTGTGCAGACATAACAGACTGTCTTTACTCAGTGTAGAACATTGTATTTGTTGCAACACATGTTTGACATGTAACAGCCACCGTACTAAGGTAACCGCCTACTTCTGATACAGGTCGGTCTGCCTGTTACATACAAAGTGTTCTGTTGTTCCAATCAATAAACATGTTAAACGTTCTCCAGTGTCTGACCAGTCCTCATTCTACATGGTGTCAGAAGACGTGGAAGTAGTCTCATCGAACGAAGTGTCAAGGAAAACAAAAGTTTGAAAGGTAACACACTCCGATCAGTGTAGGACGTTCCTCAAATTGAAGGCTAATGGCTAATGCTGGCTCACAAGGAAGCTATCGTATAGACGCTGAGAAGAAAAATAATTACTGAAACTCAAAGAAACAGTCATGGCAGAGGGATTCCGTAAACCAGATCCATTGGTGTTTGACAACAATATTGCTGAGAACTGGAGACTTTTTGAACAGGAACATGACATATTTATTGAAGTGTGTACTCAGATAAACCGGATCGCACTCAAGCTTCCATCCTATTGAACCTGGCCGGCTCAGAAGCCAATCGAGCGGGAGCGGCGTTTGTGTATGCGCCAGCTGTGACTGCGGGAGTGGGAGACGATCGTCGCGCAATTGTCCCCGCTGAATCAAGAGAGGACCCGGAGGGTCAAAAAAGGAAATTCCGTGAGTTATGCAATCCTCAAGTAAATGTTACAATGGAAAGGCATAAGTTCAATACGAGAAATCAGAGATCAGGTGAGACCATTGAAGCTTATGTCCATAACTTAAAAAACAAAGCAAAAAGCTGCAGATTTGGAGTCTTGCATGACGAATTAATAAAAGACAGACTTGTGTGTGGCATAATAAATGATAGTGTAACCTATTTTTCTGGACTTGCCTGTTAGTGATTTTAAGTTCCTGTTATAAACTGTCGCCACAGTATATGCCTTGAGCTCTTATTTTGAAGGCTGAAGAGAGAGCGGAAGTGCTGTACGCAGTGTTTTTGCTGTGGAGTTCTGTTGGGGGAAGAATCCAAATAAAGTGGTCCTCGTGTGAAAGGGGAGGCTCTGTATTTGTTATTTTATAGTTTCATACCGTATAGGCGACATCTACATTGGTGGCAGCGGTGGGATCCGGAAGTGTGCAGATCCTCAGAAGTCTCTTCGGAGCGCGGAATGACAAAGCGCGAGGGCGCGCTTCCGGGGAGGGTGACGACTGTAAACTACTAATAAGACACGTTAGTCCCTAAGCAACGGGTCTGACCCTTTAGCCGAGCAGTTAGTGATGTCGCCTTGTGGTGCAGTACACCCCGTATCGAATCCCGCACCGGGCAAGAAAATAACCGGTTACAATAGCATGAGAAAACTTCTACTGCGTGATAGTGAACTGACTTTAGCCAAAGCAGTTGAAATATGTCAGATACATGAAATGACAGAGCAATACACAAAGACACTGGCTACACCGAGGCAAAACTCAACAAATGTAGACAGCTTGCAGCACAAAACAAAGGGAAAAAGTCACGTGGTGTCAAGCAGAAAAACTACACAGCACGTGTAACTCAGCCCATAGCTAACTGCAGCAACCTATGGAGGCAGCCACGAGGCCAAACGGGACGAATGCCCAGCATTTGGCAAGCAGTGTCATAAGTGCAACAAATGGAATCATTACAAGCAATGCTGCAAATGTATACAAAGCTATCACAGACAAAGTTACCACAGACATAGACCTAAAAAGTCTGTAAATCAAGTTGACACAGAACACTCAGGTGAGAGTGATGACTCATTTTATGTTGACGGGATTACAGTAGCGACAGAAACAGTCAATACTGTCGGCCCGCCGGTAACACGGAGGGGTGAAATATCCTGCACAGTTAAAGTCCATAGAAACCCCGTCGAACTCAAAGTGGGTACCGGGGCGAAATGCAATGTCATATCTGTCAAGACATTCAAACGAGTGAAACACAAGGAGAAAGTGGATCACTCCAAGACAGCAAAGCTGATTGCTTACGGAGGCAATGAAATCTGCACAGTCGCGTCAGGAACTCTATCATGCTGCTTAGCAGACAGGCTCTACACCCTACAGTTCCATGTGGTGAAGCAAACGTACAGCCATTACTAGGCTTACAAGACAGCCTTCGTATGGGACTAATCACACTCAGTGAAGAGATACATCGGCTTAGTGTGACAGAAGAGGCAAGCTTCTCACACAAAGTCTTCACAGACTATGCCGATCTCTTCGAAGATGAAATTGGTAAGCTTCTTCCTACCTACTCCATGAAGATTGGCCGTGAAGCACAACCTGTCGTCAGACCTGCACACCGCATTCCAGTTGCAATGTGAAATAAGGTCAAAGCAGAATTAGACAGAATGACAAGTCTAGGCGTCATCACCCCAGTTTCTGAATCTACTGAATGGGTCACATCCCCTTGGTGAAACTCCTCACTGTCAGGTGAAGAGAAGCGGCTGGCGACTCCACATGTATCCTCTGCATTACTGCTTCCGGGTAGACGCTCTTTGCCACTGCTCGGCTGTTGTCGGCTGGATTCGCTGTTGTTTTCTTTTTTGTCTTCGTCGCCTTTTGTATGTATGTGTGTTGTTTAAATCGGAGAGTACCGCTGGCGTCTCATGTGTGGCTGCCGCTTCTCCCACCGTCTTGTCTTTCCCTCTCTGTCCCCGTTTTTTCGGCGTTCCGTGCTAGCCGCCCTATACTAGCTAACTGGCTAACCACCACTTGGCTAACATTAACTTTACGTGAGCTCTGACCTCCTGGCTCTCCACGCTAGTTTGCGGATCTGGCTCAGTCCCCCAACCCCCGCTGGATTATTTATTTTATTTTCCCTCGGCAGTGGACACTATCCTTCTTTGGACCATCATCAACTGGGACTAGCATAATCTGGACTTCACCATCCCTTTTTCTTTTTTTTCCGGCCCACCGTGCTAGCTGCAACTGGCTAACCACTACTCGGCTAACGTTACCGTTACGTGACCTCTGACCTCCTGGCTCTGCATGCTAGTTTGCAGATCTGGCTCCGTCCCCCAACCCCCGCTGGATTATTTTCTTGATTTTCCCTCGGCAGTGGACACTAACCCTCTTTGGGCCATCATCAACTGGGACTAGCGTAATCTGGACATCACCATCCCTGGCGGCACTCCCCTTCATATGGTGAGTAGCTAGCCTCACCCCATCCGTGTTCTGCGCCATCCCTCTTACATTTCCAACATTATTAACCCACCCGTCTCATGGAACCAACACTCTGCCCTCTTCTGTTTTTCCTTACGTTACCCCCCTTATTACGACTACATAGAATACCCTGCGTTCCCTTTTTATTTCCTCTCCTGCTTAGCTTCCCTCCTCCTCCCTTACACTACTCTCCTGATGAACTCCTGTCCCTCAACAAAAACTATATCCTCTGTTGCACCCACCTCCCCTCTGTCTGCTGGTGTCCTCCGCTGCCGCCATTATCTTCATCGCGGCCCCAGACACTCCCGTCATCTACATCCTTCCACTAACCCCGATACTATATCCCACATCCAAACCCTATGTTCCCACCGCCCTGCACCCCCCGCACTACTAACCTGGACAACCTCAGACCTCTCCAGCATGCCCCCACTACGTTGCCCTCTCATTCCATCAACCTTGCCCTCCGTAACACCCGATCACTAAATAACAAAGTCCTTATCCTACATGAAACAATCACTGATAATTCATTTGACTTTCTCCTGCTCACTGAAACCTGGCAACAACCTGGCGACTTTTTCTCCCTCAACGAAGCATCCCCCCCTGGTTTTGGCTACATCTGCAGACCCCATCCCTCCTGTCGTGGAGGTGGTCTTGCTGCCTTATTCAATCAGAATTTCAGGACCACTGAGCTCTCACTCCCCACCGTCTCATCATTTGAATTCCTCGCCTTTAAAACCTGCTCAATGGCTGTCATTCTCATCTACCGGCCACACACACCAAATCCATCTTTCCTGTCTGACCTCTCTGAACTCCTCACAATAGCCTTATCTCTATCCTCACACTTACTACTGCTTGGTGATTTTAACATCCACATTGATTTACCCACCTGTAAGTTTGCATCAGAATTCATCACTCTATTGGACAATTTCAACCTCACCTAGCACGTCACTTTCCCCACCCATGTCAAAGGCCATATCCTTGACCTGGTCTGCTCTGTCAATCTACCGATACACAACATCCATCCATCCCCATTTCCTCTGTCAGACCATAATCTCATCCAGTTCACTATTCCATCCCCAACTCCTCGGCCACACCTCCTCAGAGAAATAACATTCCGCAATACTAAATCTATTGACCCCCGCCAACTCTCCGATCTGCTCTCCTCTGCTCTCCCCCTGGAATCAGCCTCTACCTCACCGGATGATCTCACCAATCACCTCAACGCTACCCTGTCTGCCTCCCTCAACACACTGGCCCCTCTCATAACAAAAACAGTCTCCTTCAACACCTCTGCACCCTGGTTCACACCTGAGCTCCGCACAATGAAACGGACTGCCCGCCAACTGGAACGACTCGCCAAGAAAAAATCTCTCACTGTACATCAAGAAGCCCACAACCTCCACCTCTGCCTACAAAGATGCCCTCACCGCCGCCAAGTCTGCCTATTTTTCCACCATCATTAATGATTCCAAACACAACCCCCGCACCCTCTTCGCCACTGTAAACAACCTCCTCAAGCCCCGTGCCGATGCCCTCTCCAACTCTACTGCTGAACAATGCAACTAATTTCTCCAATTTTTTGCAGACAAAATCGCCGCTATCAACAAATCACTGTCCCCTGCATCTGACTCAGCAGCACCTACTCAGGCCCCTCTTCTCCCCATTCCTCTTGACCTCCATACCCCTCCCCCTGATCACCGTCTCTCCCGGTTTGTTCCAGTTGCCCCTACCACTATCTCTGAACTCATCAGCTTATCAAAATCCACAACCTGCTCCCTTGATCCCCTCCCAACCCCCCTACTGAAGAAATGCCTCCCCACCCTATGCCCCTACCTCACCAAACTTTTCAATTCCTCACTGTCCCATGGAATTGTCCCCTCTTCCTACAAAACTGCAGCTGTCACCCCAATTCTCAAGAAACCTTGTCTTGATCCATCCTGCCTCAACCACTACCGGCCAATTTCCAATCTCCCCTTCCTCTCGAAAACCCTGGAACGCATTGTCGCCACACAACTCCAAACCTACCTACACTCCAACAACCTACTTGAACCCGTCCAGTCTGGTTCTCGCCCACTCCACAGCACTGAAACTGCACTCCTTAAAGTACTTAATGACCTCCTCATCTCTGCTGATACTGGAGCCCTTAACATCCTCATCCTCCTCGACCTGAGTTCAGCCTTCGATACTTTGAGCCACAACATCCTGCTCACCAGATTGAAAAATGTCGGTATCGAAGGCACCGTATTCAGCTGGCTCCAGTCTTACCTCTCCAACAGGTCACACTTCATCTCACTTCACAACCACTCCTCTGTTCCATCCACAGTCACACAAGGTGTTCCCCAAGGTTCTGTACTCGGCCCACTCCTTTTCATCATCTACATCCTCCCTCTTGGTCGGATTCTCCGCCATTTCAACTTGGACTTCCACTGTTATGCTGATGACACCCAGATATACCTCAGCAACAAATCCCCTCACAATCCACCACTCTCTCACATCGACTCCTGTCTGTCTGCAGTTGAAGTCTGGATGTAGCAAAACCTCCTCAAACTCAACAGTGACAAAACTGAACTCCTCTTCATTGGCTCCAAGTCCACTCTCAGCCAAATCAACAACCTTGCACTCACCATCCATGGCACTACTGTCTCCCCTTCCCCCAGGTACGCAACCTTGGTGTTATCCTTTATCCCACCCTCTCCCTTGAGCCACATACCCACCAAATGGTCAAATCCTCCTTCTACCACCTTCGCAACATTGCAAAAGTAAGATCCTCTCTCACACGCCCTGCTGCTGAGATACTGAGCCATGCCTTCATCTCCTCTCGCCTTGATTACTGCAACTCACTCCTCTATGGCATCAGTGCTAGCTCTATCAAGAGACTCCAATTGGTCCAGAACGCATCCGCCTGACTTTTAACTTTAACCAAATCCTGGCACCACATCACCCCAGTCCTAAAAGACCTCCACTGGCTACCCATCTCCCACCGGATCAATTACAAACTCCTGGTTCTTACTTATAAATCCCTTCACAAATTGGCTCCCCCATACCTCACTGATCTCTTCTCCCCCTACCAACCCTCTCGGTTCCTCAGATCCACCTCAGCCTCCTTTCTCTCTACCCCCAGGTCCAACCTCCGCGGCTTTGGTGACCGAGCCTTCTCCAGAGCAGCTCCCAGGCTCTGGAACTCACTTCCCCAAATCATTAGAGACTCAGAATCCCTCTCACTCTTCCAATCCCGTCTCAAGACACACCTTTTCTCCATTGCCTTCTCGTGCCCCCCCCTCCCCGTCTGCTCATACACCCCTGGTCTGGGGCAGGCTGGGGACTGAGCGCTTGACCTGCATCTGTGATTTATGTGATTTATGATGTTTGTTTTTCTTTCCCTTTATATCTGTCCAAGTCGGAGAGTACTGCTGGCGTAGTCTGTGGCTGCCGCTTCTCCCTCTCGTAGCCCCCCTTCCCATCCACCCCTGTTTGTCTGTGTTATGTTCATCTGTCGTCTTGTTTCACTCCATTTATTGTAAAGTGACTTTGAGTACTTGAAAAGCGCTATATAAGATTGATTTATTATTATTATTATTATTATTATTATTATTATTATTATTATTATCATCAATGGTAACTACCCACAAGAGAAATTCAGACGACATACGCCACTGCATTGACCCGAAGGATCTCAACAAAGCCCTCAAATGCCCACATCACCCAATACGCTCTGTGGAGGAAGTAGCCGCGCAGATGCCAAACTCCACTGTGTTCGCAACGTTAGATGCCAAGAGTTCTTTTTAGCAAATACCACTGGATCACAATACTAACTACATTGTGCTCGCCCTTTGGAAGATTCAGATTCCTCAGGATGACCTTTGGAATAAGCAGCACCAGTGAAGTATTTCAGCACACAATGGAGTAAATCTTCGCTGGATAGCCTTGTGCAGTGATAGTCGATGACATCATTGTCGGAGGAAGCAGCGATAAAGTACGTGACGAAAACCTCAAGAAAGTCCTCGATCGAGCACGTGAAGTCAGCTTGAGGCTAAACCCAAAGATGTGTAGATTCATACTGAAGGAAGTCAGTTATGTGGGTCACATGTTCACAAGCCAAGGGCTAAAGCCAGACCCATCCAAGACAAAAGGCATCCAAGACAGCTCTGCAGCAATTCCTTGGAATGGTCAATTACTTTGGGAGGTTCATCCCAAACTTTAGTGAGGTCTCAGCCCCCGTGCGACAGCTCACTGACAAAGATACAGAGTGGTGCTGGTACTAACAGCACGAAGATGCATTTAATGCACTAAAACAGAGTCTCTCAAACCCACCTACGCTAAAGTACTACAACATCCACAAGCCCGTCACACTTACATGTGATGCTTCACAGTATGGTCTAGGTGCGGCATTGTAGCCAAACTGGCCGAGCAGTGACGCACTGGAGGCAGTGTTATTAAAAATGGCAAGATGGATTTATTGTCTTGGTTATGGTGTCAAGTTTTGCTGGTCAGGAGAGGGGAAATAAATAAATAAATAAATAAAATGTTAAAAAAAACTCCCAATATAATCTCAATTCCTAACTAAACTTTAAACTGCAATTTACCTTCAATTAAACTCAAAAGATAACACTCAATCCTGGCACTCAAAGTTCCGGGCCTATAGACAGGTGTTGACCCCTGCTCAACTCAGACCAATCTCCCATAACCCAAACCTGGCCCAGCATTTCATTCCCTGGTCCAGTCCATTGCACTTTACTCAAATCAATCAACTACAAAAAATATACTTCCTCTGTTTAAATATCATTAAATACATCTAACATCTTACAATAAACAACTCTATCCAAAGACAATTACTCAATTCATTACACAACACCATAAATAACCATAAATATCTATCATAGCCCCAAACACCCCTCTAATCCCAGACACTTAACCCCATCTCAATTATGACGTCACGCCCCCCACAGTTCAAACGTCCGCTCCGACTTTCTGTCGGGTTCTCCCCCTCCAAACCGGAAGACTGTCAACTGCAACAGTGAGTACCTGATGAGGTCATGTGATCTGGCTGAACAGTCCATCATTTCTTAACATGCAGCGTCCGATCTGAACGCCAGGTCATATCGCCTGGCGTGTATGTTGATGTCTTGCAGACGGGGGAACGATCACGTTGCGATGCGTCCGCACACTGTGGAGCGACGCTGACTGTCGGAGTGTGTGTGTGAATCGTGTGCGCTAATAAACACTTGTTTGTCAATATTGTTGTCCGTCTAGTTTACTCTGATCCGGAATGTAGGATGCCGGCTAGTTCTGCGGTAACGGGCAGCCGCACCGTTGCAGGCATGTTTACAGGAAGCCCTTCCCATTGCATATGCTTCTCGTACCTTGACACAAACAGAAATGCGATATGCGCAGATAGAGAAGGAGCTTCTTGCTGTAGTGTTCGCATGCTCCAACTTCAAACAACTACATATACAGAAGGCGAGTCCAAATCGAAACAGATCATCAACCATAAGTCAGTATCTTATCCAAGCCCATACACACAGGTCCAACCAGACTGCAACGTATGATGCTACGACTACAAAAGTATGACTTTGAACTGATCTACAAAATAGAGAAACACATGTACCTTGCTGACACGTTGTCACAAGCCCCTAGACAGTCCACCGAGCAGCACAGCAACGAAAAGACGGATTTTGAGGTCATGGCAGTAAGACACATCATTTCCTCACGTTTAGATGAGCTCAAGGAACACACAGCAAGGGACCCAACCCTTCAGAAAATATGCAATGTCATCAACCATGGATGGCCTACAAAGGAGTTGAAACTGCTAGATGTTCGTCAGTACTTTACATTCAGAGACAAGCTCACGATTTAACATGGTATCGTTATGAAAGGCCCAGAGGCAGTAACCCCCAAATCGCTACAAAGGGACTACATCACAATCCTACATAGAGGCCACCCCAGGACAGAGTCAATGAAACGCTGAACCAGAGGCATTGTGTTTTGGCCCACTATGACAAAGGACATTGAGAGGGGAACACTTTCATGCCCCATCTGTAACAGCACAAAACCACACCAACAAAAAGAGCCACTCAAGCTACATCCCATCCCAGATTTACCATGGCCAACTGTAGCAACAGACATCTTTGAGTGGAATGGCCAGCACTACCTAGTATTGGTCGACTCGTACTCCGGACGGTTTGAAGTTGACTTGCTTCAGGACATCACATCCAACACTGTGATAAGAAAACTAAGAAGACATTTCTCAGTTCATGGAACCCCACACAAAGTAATCTCAGACAATGGTGCCCAGGTCACAAGCCAACGCTTTAAAGCGTTTGCCTCAACCTTATCCACATGACCAGCAGCCCGGGGTTCCCTCAGGGTAATGGATTAGCTGAAAGAGCTGTGCGCAGTGCAAAACAACTGATGGAACGGTCCAAGTGAGATGGAACAGCTGTTTACCTGAACCCGCTGAACCTTCGTAATGTACCACGTGACCAGACACTTGGTTCACCAGCTGAATGACTTATGTCAAGACAGACAAGTACCACCATCCCCATCTGCAAAACTTTGCTGGTTCCAGCTGCCAAGGACATCAGTATGATCAAGGCACAGCTTACAAAAAAACAACGCTCACAAGACTTGCTATGACAGATCCAGCAGGCCCCTTCAGCCGTTGGCCCGGGGACATGTAGTAAGGGTGCAGACTCCCCAAGGGTTTGACCGAATAGGTGCAATAAAGAACATCTGCCAAGAACCAAGATCTTACATCATACAATCAGTAGGGAAAGAGCACAGAAGAAACAGAAGACACATTCTCCCTGTCTTGGAGCCACCACCACCACAGGTTGACCTTAGTGACCCCAGCATCATTCTCCAACAACCAACTGACCAACATGGACACAACAATCATCCAGTCTCTCACGAGAGGCACCCTCAGCAAAACTCGCAGCAAAACACCAGTGAACAAGAGACTGTTCAGAAGACTTTCCAGCCTACCCAGAAATCAGTTGATGGCTCATACATCACACGGGCAGGCCGCATTTGTAAGCCAAACAGAAAATACATGCAATGAAGAGTATAAGGACAACAATCAGAGGGGCTATTGGGGGGGGGGGGAGAAGTGTGTTTATATGCATCCAACAGACATTAGGCTTTAGAGACATTTCATCTCATATTCATTCTATTTCATACTTACCTGTAATGGCCAGAACTATATTGTTATACTTGCCTGCAGATTATTATTTGTGTTTTTAGGATTGGAAGCATAGCTAAAGAGAAAGGATGTAGAACATTGTATTTGTTGCCACACATGTTTGACATGTAACAGCCACCGTACTAACTAAGGTAACCGCCTACTACTGCTACAGGAAGTACGTCAGCAGTCGGTCTGCCGGTTACATACAAAGAGTTCAGTTGTTTTCCAATCAATAAACCTGTTAAACGTTCTCCAGTGTCTGACCACTCGTCATTCTACACTCAGCACCTGAAACGAACGGTAGCTGAGGGTAGCTTATATCCATCACTCATTGAAGTTATTGACAGCTGCCCCCCAGACATATTTCCCAATGTCAATGCTTTTTTAAGAGTTTTGGTGACTCTACCCATCACAGGCTGCACCATGGAAGGCCTCTTCTCTACTACAAATAGGATCAAAACCAGCACGAGGGCAGCCGTGCTTACTTCTGGACTCAACCACTTGTCCCTTCCTTCATTTGAACGTGAGTTAACGGAGTCATTGGACTATAACGACATCATAACGCTGTTCAACTTGAAGCCACGGCGCCTCCTCCTCTGAGTCTGACATTAAGCGAGAAGCAAGGCCTTTCATTTTAGCTATCTGTCTTTGTGTGAAGGCCGCCGTGCCAGGTATTTGTGTAGTCACTGTTTTGTTTTAGTGTACCAGTATTTAGTTCTGAGCTTGCATTGGCCGCCACACCAGTCATTACAACGTTCCTTTGCCATGCTGCTGTGGTTTCTTTTAATTAGATTGTACTGATCCAACAGACACGGTATGATGTAGCGAGACGCGGTGTGGAGCTTTTATATTCTGCATTGTTGTGTATCAATAGTGTAGCCTGCTGTCACTCAAGGTTTTGTATTTTTATTTTTTCATGTGTGCTCGTATAATTGCAGTCAGCTGAACTTAACGCTATCTTGAAATATTCGTGGCTACTGTTGTGTGTGTGTGTGTGTGTGTGTGTGTGTGTGTGTGTGTGTGTGTGTGTGTGTGTGTGTGTGTGTGTTTAACTGTGTGGTGGGTAACTGCATATTCAGTATGCAGCTAGGTTATCCGAGGCAGACCAATTTCCATATTTTCAAACAACGGGGCTGCATGCGCAGCCTCGTGTCAAAAAGCGCCTGTGTTTCTTTCAATGTCAAAATTAAAATTTCAATGAAATCATTTTTAGAACTATTGTACACCTTGTGGTTTGTCTTTTAAAATGTAATGTAAATTAATACTGTGTACAGATTAGCACAGCACCTCAGACAGCCCATGCATACTTTAGCAAACTAGCTGGATAGATAGGTAATTAACTAGCGAAGCTTGTACGTTCGTTCGTCCAATGTTATTTTATTTGGCAGTTAAAATAAGAGCAAGAGCAAAGTAATGTAAGCAAGACACAAGAGTGCTGAAGTCTAGCAGTGGAATCCCTGTGGCGAGCAGGCAGGCTGCATCCTCTTTCAGTGCAACATCTGCAACAGACAGCGCCCTCTCAGGGGAGGGGGTTGTTGTCAAGCCACGTGTGATGGTTGCTCCTTTGGAGTATCTGTGGTCCTCCATTGCTGGGTCCGCCCACTGTGTTTGGGCTTCATGGAAAGTCAGAAAGAGGACCTGGCTCTTCAGAAACCTGCGTCTCACCACACTCATCTGCAGGTAATACAGAAAGTGCATATTTAGGTCACAACATGTTTTCATCTAACCTTTATTTGTACAGGTAATCCCGTGGAGACAACGGGGTCTCATTTTCAAGAGAGACCTGTGTTGCTTTTTCACGAGTTTATTCAGAAAAGTCAAACCGGAACCACAAGGAGACTCAAGAGGACAGTACAGCGCATTAGCGACACCCATTGTCAAATTACTGTATTACAACACTCCCACTAAATTTTACAATGGCATTAAGGCACTTCACACTATATTATATTACTGAGAGCCGTGCTCTCCTTCACAAATAATGTCAAGATAAGAAATCTTTAAACTGAAAAAAAGATTCCTTTTCTTACTCCTTTTCCCTGGCTTACAGCTTTCCTACCATTTTCAACAGAAAAAAAAACAGTGCCTATTACAGTAAACAGAATTACATAGGGAAAAGCCCAATCTCTCTCCTAAGATATTCACACTTCTGTTGAGTCAGCGGCTTGGCCAAGATATCTGCCCTCATGTCATTTGCTGGGCAATATTGCACTTCTATTTGCCCATTCTGCACACTTGCACGGATGTAGTGGTAGTGAATGTCTATGTGTTTAGTGCTTGAGTGATCCACTGGATTCTTCGTGATTGCAGTGGCTCCGTGGTTGTCCTCCGGGATCACTGTGGGAGTAGCAGCCATTCCGAGATCATTCAGTAATCGTCTCAGCCAGGTACCCTCTTGAGCAGCTTGACTGAGTGCGACATACTCGGCTTCTGCTGATGAAAGTGCAACTGTTGCCTGTTTCTTGCTGAGCCAGCTCCCTGCTCCGCCACTCAGTAAGAATATGTTGCCGGTTGTTGAGCGGCGGTCATCCTGATCACCGGCCGGGTCAGCATCTGAGAAGCTGATCAAAGTTCCAGACTCTGAAAGGTTCACTGTACCCTTCAAGTATTGAAGTATTCTGTTCACAGCAGTCAGGTGTGCAGCATCTGGATTTGCGTTGAACTTTGACACAGCACTCACTGCTTGAGCTATGTCTGGTCGTGTGGCCATTGCAGCATACAGCAGACTTCCTACCATGGACTGATAGGTACTTTGGTTCACAGGCTTACTGACACCATCACTTTTTTTTCAATGTGACGTTGGCATCAGCAGGAGTTGCAACAGGATTTGCATTATCCATCCCATATCTCTGAAGAATGGCTTCAATGTAATGCTTCTGATGATGCAAGACGCATTTCTTTTCTTTGTCTTGGACAACAGAGATGCCTAGTATATAGGACAGCTCACCCATGTCCTTCATCTTGTAGCGCTTCTTGAGAGCCATTTTCAACTCGTTCATGCTTGCAATCGACTCCGTAATCAGAATCAGATCATCCACATAAACAGCGAGTATCTCAAGCTCGTGTCTTGATCTCACAAACACACAGGGGTCTGATGTGCTCTGTTTAAATCCAATTTCCATCATGAACTCCGTGAAAGCCTTGCTCCAGCAGCGAGGCGACTGCTTCAGTCCACAGATTGATTTCTTCAGTTTACACACCAGGTGTTCCTGCCCTGGTTTGATGTATCCCACTGGTTGCTCCATGTAGATTTCTTCGTCCAGGTGTCCATTAAGGAATGCAGTTACTACATCCATCTGGTGCACATGTAGATTGTTCTGGATAGCAAAGGACAGTAATGTACGAACTGAGCTGAATCGTACCACGGGTGAAAAAGTTTCATCATAGTCAGCACCATACAACTGTGAGTAGCCTTTGGCGATGAGTCTGCACTTGTATCTCTCCACTCGTCCGTCACTATGATGCTTGACTTTGAACACCCATCTTGATCCTATGGCCTTTCTATCCCTTGGTAAATCCACTAAGTCCCACATCTCATTTTCCAGCAGCAACCCATATTCCAAGTCAGCTGCCTCCTGCCATTCCTTTACATTAGTACTCATCATTGCTTCTTTCAGTGTGCTTGGCTCTATGACACGACACACATTGGCACACTGATCAACAGTCACTATGTCAGCAAACTCATCATATCCATGTCTCCTTGGAGCCCTTTTGATTCTGCCGCCTTCTCTAGCAGCTTCATCGACAGTGACCTCGTCATCTGGTCTTCCACTCTCATCTGTGTTCATGGTTACCTCATTCTGTGAGTAGGTCACTTCCACTTCCTGTTTCCAGTTGAAGTCTGATTCATTAAAGATGACATCACAACGAATTAGAATCCTCCTTTTGTCTTCATCAAACAGGCCTTTGGCATCGTTTGCATATCCCATGAAACGAAGCTTCACAGCCTTCTTGTGTAGTTTTCTTCTCTCTATGTCTGGGATATGTGCATAAGCAACACAGCCAAACACTCTCATGTGACTCATGTCCGGCTTTTTGCCACACCATCTCTCGTAGGGTATCTCTTGCTTCAGGACAGATGTGGGCAGCCTGTTCTGTATGTAAGCTGTGGTTGCTACATCTTTGGCAACTTAGCATGAGACAGCATAGTTCTAGCTGCTTCAATTAATGTCCTATTTTTTCTTTCTGCAACACCATTTTGCTGTGGTGAGTGAGGTACAGTCATCTCATGGTGGAAGGAGGACATGCAGGGGGCTGGTGTGACAGGACAGGAAGACATGGGAACGGATGATCCGCTGTGGCGACTCCAGCGGTTAAATTGGGCCAGATCTTTCCGGATCCGGCACCTAGGATCAAAATTGGAACAAAACGGATCTCAGCTCCGGCTCCTTAGATCTTCATAGAAATATATTGTAATTGTTAAATTAAAAATAATATTGATCGCCTCATAATAAGTCTAAAGTAATGTCGTTGGTTGGGCTATACCCAGCGCCGTAAAGAGAGTACTCTGGTGCTGATGAATAATGGGCCACACTGACATCTGCCATCAGGGGCGTAGCCAGGACTTTTTTTTACTGGGGGGGGGCAGCCATTTAATTAGGGTGGCACTTGTCAAAACTACTTTCAGAGATTATGATAGCCCTTTTAACAATGCCATGGATTGTGTATATCCAAATGGTAAGGAATGGTATCATTCATCTAATCTACATGTCCCATGCATGGGTGTTAATGCAAGGGGTATGGTTTAAGTGTTGTAAAGTGTAAAGACCGAAGACAGAAATGTCATTTAGTATTTCAATTGCAATTACAATTGCATGAAGGGAAAATCTACACAATGAAGCCAACATTTCCATATCCTGAACGCACACATCTAAATAAACTACATCACTTGGACTTGCAATGCTGCACTTACACACTCTTGCTTTTACACTTGGATTTACACACACTGCACTTTTTACTCCTCATTGAATTATTTCCTGATCTTAAAAATCCCTTAAAAATAGCCCATTGGGCTCATAACTTTAGTGGCAAAGGACAAGACTTAATAATAATAGGCTAATAATAATGTTGCATGTATTTCAGTTTCCATTTGACTGTTTCTGTGCAGGCGTTTTTCTGTTTTTACCTACTCGGGACAGGGGGAGGGGGCGTGCTCTGACCAATGGGGGCCGTGGCCCCCACGTGGCCACGCCCCTGTCTGCCGTACAAACTCAAGCTGCATCATCATTGGTTCGTTGTGTCTCGTGTCAGCGCGCGATCTGGAGACGTCAAGCAACAAGCGCGCCACAGTGTGCTAAAAATCCAGAAGCGAGCAGCAGAGTAGAGCAGATGACCGTGCACTGACTGAGGTAAATGATAAGTTATTTAACTTGCTAGCTAGATCTAGCATCCAGACAGTTCAATACTATAGCAACAAATGTCTGTAGACTTATAGCAAGCAAAAATAGCTGTCTGCTGGGGAGCAATACATGAAGGGATTTGTGGGCAGTGTGGTGTGACAGTGGGAGAGAAAAATCTAACTTTAGCCAGGAAGCTAACATTAGCTATTGTTTCTAGTGGGCACTCGACTGAGTGAGGTAACTTAGCAAAATAAATGTATGGTAGTTCGCTGCAGCTAACTTTAGCCAGCTGTCTAGTTGGTTCAGCAGGTTTATTGGGAGTAAAATAGTTTTGTATGGAGAGGAAAACAGCTAGTTAGCTACACAGAAAGCTAAGTTAGCTTTCATTTCAAACCACGTTCTTTTATTACCACTCTAATTTACCCGCGCAAAACACCTCAGCTGTGTATGTGCTAAGATTTGTGTCCCCACCAATGTCAGGAAAAAAAACGAGATTGAGTTTTGTATTGTAATGGTAATGACAGTGACGTGCAATACTACTACTACCTTCGGCTGCTCCCGTTAGGGGGCGCCACAGCGGATCATCCGTTTCCATCTCTTCCTGTCTTCTGCATCTTCCTGTCACACCAGCCACCTGCATGTCCTCCCTCACCACCTCCATCAACCTCCTCTTTGGCGTTCCTCTTCTCCTCTTCCCTGGCAGCTCCATATTCAGCATCCTTCTCCCAGTATACCCAGCATCTCTCCTCCACACATGTCCAAACCATCTCCATCTTGTCTCTCTTGCTTTGTCTCCAAACCGTCCAACCTGAGCTGTCCCTCTAATATACTCGTTCCTAATCCTGTCCTTCATCACTCCCAATGAAAATCTTATCATCTTCAACTCTGCCACCTCCAGCTACGCCTCCTGTCTTTTCGTGACATACAATAAATTAATATAATTTATGCGTATTTGTTTTACTGCTCTTTTCTGAAGTTTAATAGCTTTCAGTTACAGCAGTGAAATAGCACATAGTTTTGTTTTTTTTTCGTTTTTTTTTTTTTTTACTATCAGTGTTATATGTGTTTTGATTTATATTGGTGCCACGCCTGCCGCATCTTAGTCCCAACCTCCACCAACTAGGAATCCCCCGCCTCAGAAATCCCAATTTAATCAACTGGGCGTGTTGCAGCTTCCATCAGGACTGTGTAGGTAACATATATAGCTAGCAGAAAGCACTATTAACGGGGACAAACTGATACACGGTAGCCATCGGATCTCTGGTCTCACCAGAATGCCAAACAAGGGCAACCGACCGTTTATTTATTGAAAAGAGAGTAATCACCCGCCCCCCTCTGCACAGTGACGTCAGCATAAGGGCATTAAAGACAGACAGTGTTCAACACCCCCACTTGCTCTTAGGTTGATTACAGTATGCAGTTGTCAGGTACATCTAGCAAAGAAAATAAAAACATCTTACATACCAAAAACAAAAGAAACAAACTTGTCAAGCAGAGCTTTAGTTACAGGTTTAGTCAAAATATCTGCAACCATGTCTGATGTGGGGCAATACTCAAAAGTTATCCTTCCATCACTAAGTGCAGACCGAACAAAATGATATTTGATGTCAACATGTTTACACCTTTGACGACATACAGGATTCTTGGACAGAGCAATGGCACCCTGGTTATCCTCATGGATAGTCACTGGTGTATAATCACACCCCATATCCATCCCATTCAACAGTTGAACAAGATACATACTTTCCTGTGTAGTAGCCGCCAAAGCCATGTACTCGGCTTCACATGTGGATAAAGCAACAGTGGGTTGTTTCTTAGACTTCCAAGAGATAACAGGACCCGTTTCAGAGAGGCAAAAACAATAACCAGTAATACTTCTTCTGTCATTCTGGTCTGCGGCCCAGTCAGCATCACTGAATGCAATAAGGTTAAGGTTCACATCACTTCTCTTGTAACACAATTCATGGTTAACCGTTCCCTTCAAATATCTGAGCACATGCTTTGCAGCTACCCAATGCTGCTCTCTTGGGTCAGACAGGTGTTGTGACAGTTTACTTACAATGAAGCTAAGGTCTGGTCTAGTACTTGTCATTACATAGATCAAACTGCCAACCATTTCTCGGTACCTCCTCGAATCAACAGGGTTACCTTCATCATCAAATTTCAGTTTGTTCTCACATGGGGTCGATCTTGGTCTGCAGTGAGTCATGTCAAACCTCTCCAGGATTTTTGCGATGTACCTCTTTTGGTTCATCTTTATTTCACCATCTCCCCGTGTAAAGTCAATACCAAGGAAATGTTTTAGTTTACCAAGATCTTTCATCTTGAATTGGTCTCCCAATAGCTCTTTCACATTCCTGAGGGTTTGACTGTCACTCGCTGCAATAAGAAGATCATCGACCCAGATAATCAAAACGATTCTCTCACTCCCAGTTTGTTTGCTGTAAACACAGTGGTCAGCTGGGTTCTGAACAAACCATTTTGGCAGAGGAAATCATGCAGCATTTTATTCCAGTTTCGTCCTGACTGTTTCAGGCCATAGAGTGACTTGTTGAGCCTACAGACTAGTCTCTCACCAGTTTGAGACTTAACCTCAAAACCTTCTGGCTGTTCCATGTATAGCTCACAGTCAATGGGAGCATGTAAATATGCAGTTTTTACATCCATTTGGTGCAGCTCCAAACCATATTGTGCAGTAACCTGCATTAAACTGCGTACAGAGGTCATATCAGCGGTTGGGGAAAAGGTCTCACTATAGTCTATCCCTTCAATTTGACTATAGCCTTTAGCTACATATCTTGCTTTATATGTGGTTTCAACTGGGTTTTCCTTAACGCTGTAAACCCATCTGCCCCCCCCCCCTGCATGTTTACCTTCTGGCAATGTTGTTAGGGTAAAAGTCTCATTTTCCCTCAGGGAACTCATCTCATCCTGCATAGCTTTAGCCCATAGTGAGGACTCTGGTGAGCCTAGGGCTTGTTTCAGGGTTTGGGGTACATCACCAATAACCCTGTAACAGTAGTCAATGCTGGTTAAAACCTGGTCATCACACTCAATCATCTAGATACGGGGGAGGTCTCCGGTCTCTCCTTGGACGACTACCTTCCCCACTCATGTTGGTATCTGACTCACATTGCTCTACATCTTGTGTACTCTGACTCGTCATCTCGATTTGTGGTTGGGTCTTAGCGCCCTCTCTAGGCAGAACACATTCACTGGTTTCCTGGTCTGTCTGAGTCTGACATTCAGTAGCGCTCTTTGTAATGAACTTCACCAACCTGTTCTTAAACACTTTCCCTGTGTCTGGATAGTATACCAAGTATGCAGGACTGTTCTTGTCATAACCAACAAAAATACCCTTTTCACATCGGGGATCAAGCTTTTTTTCTTATTTTGTTTGTATGCAGAGCCAAAAATATACATTTTGGAAAGATCAGGCTTCTTCCCGGTCAACATGTAGTATGGAGTCTGCCCTACACGCCCATTATAACATCTGTTACGGATAACCACAGCAGTCTGAACTGCATATGTCCACAGTTCTTTCGGTAGGCCACTCTCAAGCAATATACATCTAGACATTTCAAGCAATGTTCTCCAGCTTCTCTCGGATGTCCCATTTTGATGAGGCGAGTAAGGGGCCGAGGTCTCGTGTCTAATGACATTTTTGCTAAGCAGTGACTGAAAATCTCTCGACATAAATTCTGTACCATTATCCGATCTGATACATTTGACTTTGCCATAAGGTGCAACGTCAGCAAAGAATTTTTCTGTGCCCTTCACTGTGTCGCTCTTGGATTTCAAAAAATAAGTAAACATTGCTCCTGAATAATCATCAGTGAATCCCAAAATGTACTTGAATCCATCTTTGGCTGTTGGCTCTATAGGGCCAGCTAAATCTGTGTGCACCAGTTCAAGTGCGACTTTAGCTTTTACATCTGCCTCTCTATTTCTGCTTTGGGCAAATTTACCTTGAATGCATATTTCACATGGCACCAAGTTACACTCAGTTTTGCCTTTAACACTCATTCCCTCAGTGACACTTTCCAATTTTAACACATCATCATAATTGCAGTGACCAAGGATTTCGTGCCAAGTCTGTACATCATAGCATGCATGACATTCATCATTTTCATCATTTTCGAGTTCATGCTCACTATTGTCGTAGGTGTTCAGGTAGTAGAACCTGTTACGCTCGCTGATGTCGAACCTGGTACCGTCCTTATGGACGAGCTGGTCTCTGCCTTGTTGAACCTGGTACCGTCCTTATGGACGAGCCGGTCTCTGCCTTGTTGAAAGGTCACTGAGGCACCGTTTGCAGTCGCTGTCTTCACGGAGAAGATGTCCTGTGGGTAGGAGGGAATGTGCAGCGCTCCCCTCAACGTCGCTTTCACCCGTCGGCCGTTGGTGTCCTCCAGAATCACCTCCGCGTCTCCTCTTCTCGTGGCAACACCCGTTGTCCTGGTCCCGTTAGCCAGCTCCAGGGTGTGTTTCGCTGGCTGGAACGTTGAGTCGAAGCTCTTAAACTTGCGTTGGTCGGTGATGATGTGGGATGTCGCTCCTGTGTCCACCATCAGGCCACCTTCGGAGCCCTCCCGCTGTCCGTCGCTGACCCGGAATGCGAACTCGTGCTCCTCTTCGTCGGCGGTAAGTATGGTGGCGCGCTTCACGTCATCCCTCCTCCTCCGTCTGCATGCGGCGTCGCTGTGTGTTGTGCTCCTGCAGAGAGTGCACCACTGCCTGGGCCGCTGGCCCACCTGGTCGTTTTGCTGACAGGCCCGGGCAATGTGAGCCCTCTCCCCGCAGGAAAAACACGTAACGTTCGCTCTCCCGTCAAAAAACAATCTGCTCCAACGCGTTCCCACGTCCCTCTTGGGCCCATAACCTGTTGCAGCTGCCATCAGGACTGTGTAGGTAACATATAGCTAGCAGAAAGCACGGGGACAAACTGATACACGGTAGCCATCGGATCTCTGGTCTCACCGGAACGCCAAACAAGGGGCAACAGGCCGTTTATTTATTGAAAAGCATAATTAGCAGCACCTGTAGAGTAATCACCCGCCCCCCCTCTGCACAGTGACGTCAGCATAAGGGCATTCAAGACAGACAGTGTTCATCGGTGTTCAACAGGACGCCTCCTAACGGGAGCAGCCGAAAGTAGTAGTAGTAGCAATAGCTAACACTTCTTCAGTCAAATCTGCCGCCGGTCTGTGATACTGCTTCCGCCAAAAACCGGAACTATTACCCATAATCCCCCCCCAGGAAACTCGTGGTACAGGCTTGAAATACTCCGCAAAGCTTACAAGGTAGATAGCTGCGGGTCACGCAGATGCCTTGAGTCATTTGAATGTCTGGTCAACTTTTTCAAAAGAAAAGCTATGTAGTCAGTTTGTAAGGGGTGGGCAATCTTATCCAGAAAGGCCCAGTGTCGGTGAAGGTTTTTGTTCCAACCAAGCAATTGCACACCTGTGTCTCCTAATCAGGTTCCTCAGCAAAGACTCTACTGGTTGATTAGTGGGATCGTGTGTGTAACTGCTTGGTTGGAACCAGGGGCGTAACCACGGGTGGGCCTGGCCTGTCACAGGCCCACCCATTTCAAGCCCAGGCCCACCCAATCACGCTTGCTTACAAGCACGTAGGCCGGCCCCTTTTACGTACGTAGAACTGCAAAATCTGAGCGCGCATACCATCACGCTCTGTATTTTTCACTGCTGCTAACTAGCCAATAGCCAAAAGTTAGCCATAACTTATGGAATGGCGAAACAAAGTTCAATCTTCCGCTTTTTTAAAAAGCCACGGATGGAGGAGGAGGAAAGCACACCTGCTCCAGCACCGACTGAGCCGCCCAATGACAGTGAGATACCGCCGGAGAGAACGACAGAGGAGGCTACAGCTTCTCCGTTGCAGGCAGCTTCTCCTCCCCCCTCTGACGACGGTGAGACGATTCCCTTGACCATGCCGCCACCGTCAGATTTGTCTGCTGTGGATGAGCCCCCCTCGCAGCCTAAATTAGTGTTCCCCGCAACCAACATTTCAGGAAAATGACCTTCTTTTTCCCACAAGTGGTATGAAGAATTTAAGTGGCTTGAATACAGCTCAGCAAGGATCACTGTTTTCTGTAAAATGTGTAGGCATTTCCCCGAGCCCCACATGGAAAACACGTTTTTTCGAAGCGGGTTTGTAGATTGGAAGCACCTCCGCCAGGCATGCTCGAAACATCAGGCTAGCAAACCCCCCCACTGTATTGCACTTGGTAAATGTGAGGGTTACAGAGCAAGCCTGCAAGGTCGGGGGACTGTTCTAGACCAACTAAACCCTGAGGCAATGGACCGCTCATTTGTGGAAAGAAATCGTGATCACGTAAAGGTGGTTCTGGACATTGTTATGCTCTGTGCAAAACAAGAACTGTCATTACGTGGACACAAAGAAAGCGAGGAAGCAGAAGCACTAAACAAGGGACATTTTTTAGAATTGTTTAAATTCATTTCCAAATACGACCCAGAAATTCAAAGTCGCCTTCAACAAATGCCTAAAAATGCAACGCTCATGAGTGCAAAAATGCAGAAGGAATTGCTAGAATCTGCTGCCTCATTACTGTTGCGCAAGATAAAAGCAGAGCTGCGTGAATCACCCGCCACCTACTCTGCCATATTAGCGGACGAATATAAGGATATGTCAAAGCGTGAACTGGTCTCTGTGTGTATTAGGTACATTCATGCAGGGACAATAAAAGAAAGAGCAATTGGATTTGTAGACACCGGTGATATGAGTGCAAACGCGATATCTGAGAAGATTTTAGAAGTGCTGCAACCACTGGAACTTGATCCTCTCTGTGCGTGGGTTTAAGCTTTGACGGGGCTGCCGTAATGTCAGGGAACAGAGGGGGGGTGTGCATGTTATTTTAAAACGCACTTTTCCACACGCGGTATACGTCCACTGTAATTCCCACCGTCTTAAGTTAGTTCTTTGCACCGCATGGAAAGTGTCGGGACACGTCAGCACTTTTTTCGAGACACTGAACTCTCTCTACAGTTTCATGACAGGTGCGCACAGACACGCTAAATTCCTCGAAATACAGAAAGAGCTTCATCCTAACAGACGATGCCTGGAGTTAGAGCGCTCAACAGACACCAGGTGGAGCTCGGAGTCAGGATCAGTGAGCAGGTTTTGGCGTTACTTGACGTTATCTTGGAAACGCTAGCACAATTTTCCGAAACTAGTGGTCACACTAAAGTTGAAGCCGAATCACTTTTGCAACAAATTCAGACGAAGAAATTTTTGTTTTTGCTGGTTACATTCTGGAAATTGTTCGAGAGCAGCGATTTTGCAACAAAAGGTTTACAGAGTGGCTCATTGACTGTCACTGACTGCATAGATCTAATTCAAGGCCTCAAAGACAGTTTTGCACAGTTTAGAGATAATTCACAAGGTGATTTCAACCAAGTGTTAAAACTAGCAGAGGAACTGATGGAAAAGAATGACGTCTCCAGCTGGGATGTCACCCGCACTCGGGAGAGAAAGCTGCCCGCCAGATTCAATGAGTCGGTGGTTACCACTAGTTTGGGCAAACCTACAAACGTGAGGAACAACGCTGACCTGAAGCAGCTATGGATTAACATTCTGGACAGGCAGATTACTGAGCTGGACAGTCGCTTTCAGCAAGATCAGTATGGCATCATGCGAGCAGCCGCTGCTTGTTTACCAGGATCAGTTACGTTTGCCCAGAAAGAATCATTGCAGCATTCGTGTGATCATTACCGGATATCTATTGAGGACGCGGAATGGACCGTTTTCATTCAGGCACTGCGTCGTAAAGTGGAGAGGGGTCAGTGTTACCCATCCCTCATTGAAGTGCTGGACAGCTGCAACTCTGACGTTTTCCCAAACATTAACAGACCGTTAAGGGCAATGATCACCATTCCCCTGACTTCATGTACTGCTGAAAGACTCTTCTCCACTACAGGCCGTATCAAAACATGTCTAAGATCTTCCATGCTAACTGCACGCCTCAACAATCTATCCCTGTTGTCCTTTGAAAGGGAACTTACTGACTCTTTGGACTATGATGAAATAATCTCGATCTTCAACGCTCGCCCTCGGCGTCTACACATTGTGCTGTAAAACGTGTACTATAGGCCTATAGCTTACATGTTGTATCATGATCTTTTAGACTGTTTTCCTCAGTGATGTTTAAATGGTTGTGCAGAGCCTGGCGAGAATGACTGGCGTGGTATTTGTTTAAGTGGGTTTTTATTAAAGTTTTAGTATGTTTCTTGGTCACGTACTAAAAACCTGTGTTATGTGTTTACTGCTGTAATGTGTTCGAATTTGCGTCTTGTTTGAAGGATTATTGCTGGAAAATTTTGGCCCACCCATTTTCACTCAGGCCCACCTACAAAAATATTCCTGGTTACGCCACTGGTTGGAACAAAAGCCTTCACCCACACTGGCCCTTTCTGGATAAGATTGCCCACCCCTCTCACGCTTTTATTTTGAACACAAAATCGCTGAAGAGGAAGTTTGCTGTGACTTGTTTCTCTGACTGTTGCTGCTGTGATAGCCTGAGATACTTACCTGCAGTACCACCCCACGCCACAGACGGGCGTACGACCCTAAGTGATGAGGTATATACTCACCTATTTGGTTCTCTTATCTCTCTCTCCTGTGAAGACCTGGCACACAAGAGATGTCACGTTGATGGTAGCTTCGACATGTGAACTAATAAGTTAATAATAAACAGAAATGCTGCATTCCAAAAATGTGTAATCATTCTGACTAAAGACAATTTCCACCATATTGGCGACGAGGATACTGGATGGACGAATAAGGTGTCTGATTGATGACGGATGGCGAGTCAGAGATCAAGTTCAAGGCTGCGGTAGGACCGAATCATGCTAAGTTGCTAACTAGCTAGCTAATGGGCTAACACTTGAGCGGGTAGAGGGAGGACAAGTACATCAATAAATAAAAATGAGTACGATGATTGGCACCCTGTCAGCCTACGAGGCTAAGGAGCAAACGTGGGAAGAGTACTGTGAAACACTCAAAACAGTTTTTTGAAGCAAATGGCATACTAGATGACGGAGATAAGCAGAGAGCTATCCTCATCAGCGTAGTGGGGCCGGCCACGCACAAGCTCATGAGAAACCTACCAAGTCCACAGAAGCCTAGCTCCAAAACGTACGGACAGCTTAAGCTTTTGATGCACAATCACTTCAGCCCGAAGCCGAGTGAAGTCGTTCAGAGATATAAATTTGACTCTCGCTCTCGCCAGCCTATGCAGACCGTCAGCCAATATGTTGCCGAGCTACGGCAATTAGCGCATGACTGCACCTACGGCACGACACTCGAGCAGATGCTAAGGGACATGCTTGTGTGCGGGATAAACGACGATCGGATTAGAAGACGCTTGCTTCCTGAAACAGATCTGACGTTCGAGAATGCAAGATACCGCTAGCAGGTACGCTAAAGATTTGCAAGCTAAATTAGTAGCACGTAACCGAGGGAAGACTGAGAGCAACGCAGTGAGACAGAGACGTACGGAAAACACTGACCAGACACCGAGGGAATGCTACCGTTGTCCGCGGAAACAGCACAGTGCAGCCGAGTGCAAGTTTAAAAATGAAAGTGTACCTCTTGTGGTAAAATAGGGTATCTCGCCAAAGTGTGTCGCGGTCTTGGCAGGGAGGGCGCACGCGCCAGTGAAAATAAAGCACTCAGAGTGCAGCACAGACCGGAGCACAGAGGCCCGCGCCCACACCGTTCACACATCGGGCGAGAGAGAGCAGATGACGGTGATGATGGCTCCGTATCAGAGGAGGCATTCACGTTAGCCTGCATTAAAACAGACACGGCATTACAGAGAGTGAAGCCTTTTGAAGTGAATATTGAGGTGAATAAGAAAACCGTGCACTTTGAAATGGATACGGGCTGCAGCATGAGCATAATGAATGAGAGCAAGTTCGAGGAGATGTGGGAAGCAAAACAACGCCCACAAACCAAACTCAGACTGAAGTCATACACTGGGGAGAGAATTAGTGTAGTTGGTGTGGCAGAAGTGGAAGTGAACTATGCACGGCAGGTGAACACATTACCTCTGGTGATGGTGAAAGGTGCAGGACCTAGTTTACTTAGAAGAGGCTGGCTGGAGGCCATAAAGTGGAAGTGGGATGAAATTAAGCCCATGATAACGGAGGCGCTGACATTACAGGGGGTGCTCATTAAAAATGAGGACGTTTTCAAAAAAGAATTTGGCATGCTGAAAGGCATGCCGGCAACGATTCATGTGTCTGCTGAAGCCCGCCCCAAATTCTATCATCCGCACTCTGTCCCATATGCCATGAGGGCCAAGGTGGAAAAAGAGCTAGACAGACTGTTGAAGGAGGGCATAATATCACCAGTCAAGTACGCTGAGTGGGTGGAGCCCATCGTTCCTGTTCTCAAGCAGAATGGTTCGGTCAGGATATGTGGCAACTACAAATTAACAGTAAACACCTCCTCACTAGAGCAATACCCGATTCCCTGTGTTGATGACCTTTTCAACACAATAGAGGGAGGAAAACAGTTCTCCACACTTGACTTAAGCCACGCCTACCAACAAATTGGGTTGGATGAGGAATGCAAAAGGTACCTAACAGTGACTACACATAGAGGCCTTTTCACCTACAATAGATTACCATTCAGAGTTCCGTCAGCACCTGCAATCTTCCAAAGAACGATGGAGAGCCTGCTGCAGGGTCTGCCCCGGGTAGCTGTGTATTTGGATGACGTTCTACTGACCGGGATAGATGAAGCAGAGCACCTGAGAACGCTGGATTAAGTACTCCGACGACTGAAAGAAGCTGGCCTGCGACGAAGTAAGTGTGTGTTCCTACAGGAGGAAGTCGAGTACCTAGGTCACAAGGTAGATGCTGAAGGCTTACATCCGGTGGAGAGCAAGGTGAGAGCCATAGTGGAAGCCCTATCCCCAAACACAGTGACTGAGCTGAAAGCTTATTTGGGGTTGTTAAATTATTACAACAAATTCCTGCCTAACCTTGCCACACGCCTAGTCCCATTACACCAGCTGCTGAGAAAAGATGTGCCATGGGCCTGGCACAAAGAACAAGAAGAAGCGTTTCAGAGGTCGAAGCTGTTGCTCCAATCAGCCAGAGTTCTATGTTATTACTCAGCTGAAATAGAATTACTGCTGTCATGTGATGCCTCACCGTACGGAGTTGGAGCCGTGCTGTCACACGTGATGGTAGACGGAAGTGAGAAGCCATTGGGGTTCATGTCACACATGCTGACACCTGTGGAGAAACGTTATTTGCAGCTCGACAAAGAAGGGTTGGCGATCATTTTTGGGATTAAGCGGCTTCATTTGTACATCTATGGACGGACATTCACAATCTGCACTGACCACAATCCATTGATCTCGATATTTCATGAGAAGAAACCAGTACCACAGATGGGGTCAGCCAGAGTGTAGAGGTGGGCAGTCCTGCTGAGAGCATATGAGTACAAGATGGTTTATAAGCCAGGTAAAGATCACACAAATGCAGCCGCATTGAGCAGGCTACCGCCGCCCCAGATGGAGGAGGAGGATGACACAGACCAAGTGCTCATGCTAGAGGTGATGGATGAACCACCAATCACAACAACACAGGTGAAGCAGTGAACGGCCATGGACGAAACACTCTCTTAAGTACATGAATGGTGCATGAAAGGATGGCCAAGAGAAGTGTACCCATCATACAGACCATACAGTCAGAAAAGACTGGAATTGAGTGTGAAGGATGGATGTGTACTGTGGGTCACGAGAGTGATCCTCCCCACGAGAGGAAGGAAGTCCATACTGAAACAGCTACACCACATGCACCCAGGCATATATAGAATGAAGGGCCTAGCATGCTCATACATATGGTGGCCGGGTATGGATATGGAGATTGAACAGGAAGTGCAGCCTGTCACTCATGTCAAGAAAACAGTAAGTCTCCAGCCCGTGCACAACTACACCCGGGGGAGGAGCTTAGCACACCATGGAGCCGATTTCACATCGATTATGCAGGCCTCTTCCTAGGGAAGATGTTCCTTGTCATCGTAGACTCACTCTCTAAATGGATAGATGTGTATCCTACCAGCACAGCAATGAGTCAAGTAACAACAGAAAAGCTCAAACAGTGCTTCAGCACACATGGCTTGCCCCAGATGCTCATATCCAATAATGAAGCATTCTTCAAATGTGCAGCGTTCGAGGCGTTCCTGCAACAGAATGGCATACAGCATGTGACATCCACCCCATTCCACCCAGCATTGAACAGCCTGGCAGAAAGAGAGGTGTAAACATTCAAAGAAGGAATGAAACAGTTGAAAGGAGACACCGTGGAGACACGACTAGCCAGATTCCTGTTTAACTACAGACTCACACCACAAAAAACAATGGGCTTGTCACCAGCTGAAATGCTCATGGCCATGAGATTACATTTCACACTGGATTTGCTGCTGCCAGACGTGAAGATCAAGATCCGTCAGAAGCAATTCAAGCAGAAAGAATGACATGACGCACACAGCAAGTGGCGGAGTTTGTCTCCTTGGGATGAAGTGTTATGTCCGAAACTACAGCCACAGACCAAAGTGGATATCCGCAGTCATTGAGGGAAGCACGAGGCCTTGGCTGGGGACTCTGTTGCTGCCACTCCAGTCAGTGAGAGAGTGACCGCTCCTGAAGGAGTTCCTGAACAATCCCGCTGACATACTGCCGGGCGTGAGAGCAGAGCCTCCATCTGAACTACGCCGCTCTGGGAGGGCAAGGAAGGCTCCTGTTCATCTGAAAGACTGTGAGTTAGTAGTGAGATAAAAACAGAGCAAGAATGCACTCTGATCTCACTGGAAGGCTGGCAGTCTACCCACCTTCCTAGTTGGAAAAAAAAAAGAAATGTGAATGTTTAATGTTGAAGTAAAATATTGTGGAATGTTTGAATTTTTTGTGACAGTTAAGTGCCTAATAGAGTTAAAAGGATTGGAAGTTATGCCATTGCAGTATTCTTGAAGAATTGAAGGTTAGAATGGGATGTCAAAGGTCACCTGGTTAGGTTAAGCTTGGGCGGGGGGGGGGGGTGTGCGATATCCTGAGATACTTACTTGCAGTACCACCCCTACGCCACAGGCGGGCGTACGACCCTAAGTGATGAGCTATATACTTACCTATTCGGTTCTCTTATCTCTCTCCTGTGAAGACCTGGCACACGAGATGTCACGTTAATGGTAGCTTCGACATGTGCACTAATGAGTTAATAAGAAACAGTAATGCTGCATCCCAAAAATGTGTAATCATTCTAACTAAAGACAAGTTCCAACAGCTGCCATGACGGAAACTGCCTCGAGGTCGAGGGAAGCAATGCGTCACGCTCCTACACCTGTAGCTGTGTCACTGCCTGCCAAACACTGGAACCAGTGGCTCGTAATGAACAAACAGGACAATAATTTAGCCCAATGATCTACACATAGTAGTAATAATAATAATAAAAACCATTTCTGGTTATTCCTTTTACTGTCGACACGGAGAACGTGTCGACAGTCGATCGCTTAGTTAACATATTTTTTCACATCCCTGTTAACCGCCGCCGACTCTTCGTATTAGTCTACCACAGGGGCGTTTCCAGGATTTGAGTACATTCGGGGTTTAGCCCGGACTTCTGTAGGGGTTTCGGGGGGGGGATTTTTTTTTTATAAACAAGCTCTATTTTGATGCTTTTTTATGCACTCTGGCACGTTATTTATATTCAAAGTACATGTCTTAATCATTGAAAAATTTAAATGTGTACCTCAAGAACTGTTGTTAATGCTCCAAATTAATTATAAATTGTGGTATTAAAATATAAGTAGTTGTTAATAATTAGTGTTAGTATTGAGTAGAAGCAGAATACTTTACAACTGCGACCCTTACAACTGCTATCATTAAACATTTATTGACATGCTACAGTACCAGACTAGAGAAAAAAAGTTAAATGTATTTATGTTGATATTCGTTTATTGGGATATTACATTTTCTTTCACTCACACACACACCGGGGCAGTTGCTACAAGCCATCCGGTCCTTGTATAACCAAAGTGAGAGCTGTGTCGGCATTCTTGGCACAAAGTCAAACACGTTTTCGGTGGGTGTCGGACTCCGCCAAGGTTGTCCCTTGTCTCCGATTCTGTTTGTGATGTTCATGGACAGGATCTCAAGGCGCAGCCAAGGTGAGGAGTGGGTCCGTTGTGGGAAACTCAGAATTGCATCGCTGCACTTCGCAGATGATGTGGTTTTGTTGGCTTCACCAGCACGCGACCTCCAGCTCACACTGGGGCAGTTTGCAGCTGAGTGTGAAATGGCCGGGATGAGAGTCAGCACCGCCAAGTCTGAGGCCATGGTTCTCTACCGGAAAATGGTGGATTGCTCCCTCCGGGTTGGGGACGAGTTGTTGCCTCAAGTGAAGGAGTTCAAGTTTATCGGGGTCTTGTTCACGAGTGAGGGTAGGATGGAGCGGGAGATTGACAAGTGGATTGGTGCAGCATCAGCAGTAATGCGGACGTTGTACCGGACCGTTGTGGTGAAGAGGGAGCTGAGCCGGAAGGCAAAGCTCTCAATTTACCAGTCAATCTTCATTCCAGCCCTCACCTATGGTCATGAGCTTTGGGTAGTGGCCAAAATGGTGAGATCGCGGATACAAGCGGCTGAAAAGAGTTTCCTCCATAGGGTGTCTGGGCTCAGCCTTAGAGATAGGGTGAGGAGCTCGGACATCCGGAGGGAGTTTGGAGAAGAGCTGGTGCTCCTTCGTGTCGAAAGGAGCCAGTTGGGGTGGTTCGGGCATCTGATTAGGATGCCTCCTGGATGCCTTCCTTTGGAGGTTTTCTGGGCACGTCCAACTGGGAGGAGACCCCGGGGTACACCTCGCTGGAGGGACTACATGTCCAATCTGGCCTGAGAATATCTTGGGATTCCCCCAGGAGGAGCTGGAGGGCGTTGCTGGGGAGACGTCTGGAGTGCCCGACTGGAGTGCCACGACCCGACCCCGGAGAAGTGGCTGATGATGAATGAATATTATAATTATAACATCCAACCTCGGGGGTCGTCCCAGTTCGTCCTTTGTATGGAGTTTGCAGGTTCTCCCTGTGTCTGTGTGGGTTTCCTCCCACAGTCCAAAGACATGAAGGCCAAGTAAATCGGCCGTACTACATTTTCCCTAGCTCTGTGTGTGTGTGTGCAGTGCACAGGGCGTGTGTGATGCGTCAGTGCAGTAGTACTGGAGTAGTAGTGCTTGTAGTTCGTGCATGCTGCATGCTGTTGCTGCTTGCTACTTTCTGCTTTCAGCTACTGCCGCCGGCTATTCCTCTTTGCGGGGGTGAAAAGAGGAGCTGAGTGCGTAAGTCTCCCCTGCCGGTGCATAGCCTCTCTACCGCCAAGACTCCCGCAGTGCCTCCTTGTGGCCACACACGGTAACTGGGTACCTTGCGGTCCCTGGCTAAACTGTAGGGGATCTCGGAGCTACAGTGGTCCCCAGAGGTCTAATGTGCAGGCCCACGTGAAGTGGACACGCCCTGGCATTGACCAACCACTGTCCCGCTGCCTTGTGGGTACGTCTAGGACATTACATTACATTACAGTTATTTAGCCGACGCTTTTATCCAAAGCGACTTACAGTAAGTGCATTTAGTGTAGGAAATCAGGAGAACTACTAGTCATCAGAGGTCATAAGTGCATCTAAACAAGCATCTAAGAGCAAAACCAGTGCCAAAGTAAAAGCGCAAGAAAGATTTTTTTTTAATGAGTGAATACAATAAGTGCTAAGAACAAGTAACAGGGTAGTAGTTCTTGAAGAGGTGAGTTTTCAACCTGCGCCGAAAGATGGGCAGCGACTCCACTGTCCTGACATCAGTGGGGAGTTCATTCCACCACTGTGGGGCCAGGACAGAAAAGAGCCGTGACCCGGTCGATCGACAGCAGGGGCCTCTGAGCGACGAGGCAACCAGGCGACCCGAGGCAGCAGAACGAAGTGGTCGGGCGGGGGTGTAGGGCTTGACCATGGCCTGGAGATAGGAAGGAGCTGTTCCTTTCACGGCCCTGTAGGCAAGCACCAGAGTCTTAAATTGGATGTGAGCAGCTACTGGGAGCCAGTGTAGGGACATGAGAAGGGGAGTTGTGTGGGAGAACTTAGGGTGGTTGAACACCAGACGAGCTGCAGCTTTCTGAACAAGCTCCAGAGGTCTGATGGCCGACGTCGGGGCGCAAGCAAGGAGGGAGTTGCCGTAGTCAAGCCGGGAGATGACAGGAGCCCCATAAGAGACCAGTTTCTGATCAATAGGCCTATTTTAAGGGTACCTCTTTGGCCAATTGGGTGTTAAGTGGCCAGGGTGTGGCCTGCATTCCTGGCAGACGATTAGCAATCAGTGTTCATTAAATCACTGAGTCAGCTTCCAAGCATAAGGCATACAAGCCGGGGGCAAACAGGTCTAGGTTGAACGAAGGCTAGAGTGAACAAAGGCAAGCGTGACTTTTTCAAGTCAAGACTTCGTCAAGCAAGGACTGCTCTTTTTAGATCCGGTCAGTCATCTGTATTTTTTTTAAATAAATTTATTTCTAGTTTTCCCCTTATCCCAACCGATTAACCCAATGGCATATGGCCAGAACTCTTGTGGAATAACTCCCCTAGCTCACGTTTCCACAGGAAGGAGATAGTCGTAACACCAGCTTCCTTCAAACTCGTGTCGGCTGCTTTCGCCATTTTACACGCTGAAGCCTCCTCGCATGGATTGCATTACCCTCAGGCCGCGAAGGAGACGTAGGGTGAATGCTTTCGGTTGCTTGGCTGTAGGCGCCCGGGTGGGCCAGAGGGGTCGCTGGAGAACGACGAGTCCCCGAACACTACACCGATCTACACCCACTATCCCTCGGGTAAGGCTGGCCTAATGAATGCCTTACCCCGTGGATGCTCTGGCCATGACCGGTTACGGCGAGTCTGGGATACGAACCTCCCAGCCACATGACGAGCGGGTTGCAAGAACGGCGGGTTATTCCGCTTGGCCATCAGAGCGGCAGTCATCTGTATTTTCTGTACCTAGTATAGACTATGTGTTTCCTTCGCATTCCAGTCCTTTCCTCTTCCCAGGGCTGGCATAGACATTGGGTCACTCCAAGGCACTGTGACCCTACCAATCTCATCTATTCCAATCTCGCCATTCACGTTGAGCAGGTGGTGACGGGAGGGCTCTGGAATTGGCAGTCTGCGGTGCCGAAAGTTGAGTTTATCTCAGGCTACGCATCCTTGCTCTCCCTCAATTTTCTTTCTCTGAGACCTGGATCATGCCAGAAAACACTACCACACCCGCAGTTCTGTCTGATGTGTACTCTTCTTCTCACACTCCAAGAGCTGGGAGACGAGGTGGTGGTACTGGCCTACTAATCTCCCTGAAATGGAAATACTCTCTTGTTTCCATTCCACAATTTTCTCCGCCCTCTTTTGAATTTCGTGCTGTTACTGTCTCTTATCCAGTCAAACTCACCATTGACTGACTGACTGACATCTCGGAGTGGATGGCAACACATCACCTGAACCTCAATCTGGACAAGACAGAGCTGATGTTCCTCCTGGGGAAAGGTTGCCCACACCGAGCGAGACCTGGCCATCACCATTGGCAACACCATGGTGACGCTAACTCAGACTGCGAGGAATCTGGGTGTGATCCTGGACGACCAACTGCCATTTGCTGCAAACGTTGCATCGGTTGCTCGCTCCTGCAGATTTCTCCTCTATAACATGAGGAGGATTCGCCCATTCCTCACCGACGAAAGTTTGTCAACATCCTTACAACAATTTCATGTGGGGATGATGGCACGTGTGACCATTGGAGGCCAGGAATCTGAGCCCTTCAGGGTGTGCACCAGGGTACGTCAGGGGTGCATCCTTGCTCCAGTTCTTTTTAAGATCTTCCTCCTGTGTGTGACATTGCTGCTCCACAAGGAAATCAGGAAGGACAGTGGGGTTCCTGTGGACTTCAGACTAGATAGAAACCTATTTAACATCCGTAGGCTCCACACAGTCACATAAATGACATCTGAGCACATCATGGAGTTACAGTACGCAGATGACTGTGCAGGTGTGCCCCACACATCGGAGGCACTGCAAGCTACCCTTGCAGCTGCTGCAAGGGCGTATGGTAGGCTGGATCTCTCTATAAATGTAGCAAAGACTGAAGTAGTATGCCAGTGGGCATCTACTCATCCATCACATTCACCATCTCCGACAAACCACTCGCAACAGTGGAATCCTTCAAATACCTAGGCAGCTTCCTCTCTGACAACTGCAGCATTGACAGGGAGATACAAAACCGGATTAAACAAGCATCACCCCCTTTTGGCAGACTTAGGAGAAGGGTCTTTCAAAACAAAGACCTCAATCTCCACACCAAAACATCTGTCTACTTGGCAGTTGTCATATCGACTCTCCTCTACAGCTGTGAGGCATGGACCCTGTACAGCCACCACCTCAGGATGCTTGAGGCCTTCCACATCAGATGCCTACAGTGCATCCTGAGGATAACCTGGTGTGACCGAGTGTCCCGTATTGAAATACTGCGCAAGACCAACTGCATCAGCATGGAGGCTACCGTCACCCAGCACCAACTTTGCTGGCTCGGCCACGTCATCAGGATGCCAAATGAGCGCTTACCATGTAAAGTGCTGTATGGCCAGCTACATCTTGGCCGCCGCTTGGTAGGGGGCCAGCAAAAAACTGTACAAAGACCAACTGAAGACCATCATAAAAAAGTGCGGCCTGAACCCGAGCAAGCTGGAGGACACTGCTGCCCAACACTCCATCTGGACCGAGGTGATCGACGGACCAGGAGACGTCTGAAGAGACATGAAGCCAGTACCACACCTACACCCCCAGTCAGTGCTCTCACCTGTTCTCTCTGTGACAAACAGTGTGGATCGCGGATTGGGCTTTACAGCCATAAGAAGACTCGCAATTGACAGAGGCAGGATTGTCATCGTCGGACACGACGGACAACCTTAAGCAAGTAAGCAAGTGTGTGTGTGTGTGTGTGTGTGTGTGTGTGTGTGTGTGTGTGTGTGTGTGTGTGTGTGTCGGCCCTGTGATGGACCGGACTGCCTGTCCAGGGTGTCTCTGCACCTGCTGCCCAACGACTGCTGGGATAGGCTCCAGCATCCCCACGACCCTGAGTAAGGATAAGCGGTTTGGATAATGGATAGAGGGATAAGATTATATAATTATATAATAATTATGTTATATAATATTATCATTATATATTTTAATTACTTATTATTATTATAATATATATAACTTTGTTAAAAGAAACACTCAATGACATGATATACACTACCGTTCAAAAGTTTGGGATCACATTGAAATGTCCATATTTTTGAAGGAAAAGCACTGTACTTTTCAATGAAGATAACTTTAAACTAGTCTTAACTTTAAAGAAATACACTCTATACATTGCTAATGTGGTAAATGACTATTCTAGCTGCAAATGTCTGGTTTTTGGTGCAATATCTACATAGGTGTATAGAGGCCCATTTCAAGCAACTATCACTCCAGTGTTCTAATGGTACAATGTGTTTGCTCATTGGCTCAGAAGGCTAATTGATGATTAGAAAACCCTTGTGCAATCATGTTCACACATCTGAAAACAGTTTAGCTCGTTACAGAAGCTACAAAACTGACCTTCCTTTGAGCAGATTGAGTTTCTGGAGCATCACATTTGTGGGGTCAATTAAACGCTCAAAATGGCCAGAAAAAGAGAACTTTCATCTGAAACTCGACAGTCTATTCTTGTTCTTAGAAATGAAGGCTATTCCATGCGAGAAATTGCTAAGAAATTGAAGATTTCCTACACCGGTGTGTACTACTCCCTTCAGAGGACAGCACAAACAGGCTCTAACCAGAGTAGAAAAAGAAGTGGGAGGCCGCGTTGCACAACTGAGCAAGAAGATAAGTACATTAGAGTCTCTAGTTTGAGAAACAGACGCCTCACAGGTCCCCAACTGGCATCTTCATTAAATAGTACCCGCAAAACACCAGTGTCAACATCTACAGTGAAGAGGCGGCTGCGGGATTCTGGGCTTCAGGGCAGAGTGGCAAAGAAAAAGCCATATCTGAGACTGACCAATAAAAGAAAAAGATTAAGATGGGCAAAAGAACACAGACATTGGACAGAGGAAGACTGGAAAAAAGTGTTGTGGACGGATGAATCCAAGTTTGAGGTGTTTGGATCACAAAGAAGAACGTTTGTGAGACGCAGAACAAATGAAAAGATGCTGGAAGAATGCCTGACGCCATCTGTTAAGCATGGTGGAGGTAATGTGATGGTCTGGGGTTGCTTTGGTGCTGGTAAGGTGGGAGATTTGTACAGGGTAAAAGGGATTCTGAATAAGGAAGGCTATCACTCCATTTTGCAACGCCATGCCATACCCAGTGGACAGCGCTTGATTGGAGCCAATTTCATCCTACAATAGGACAATGACCCTAAACACACCTCCAAATTGTGCAAGAACTATTTAGAGCAGAAGCAGGCAGCTGGTATTCTATCGGTAATGGAGTGGCCAGCGCAGTCACCAGATCTGAACCCCATTGAGCTGTTGTGGGAGCAGCTTGACCGTATGGTACGCAAGAAGTGCCCATCCAACCAATCCAACTTGTGGGAGCTGCTTCTGGAAGCGTGGGGTGCAATTTCTCCAGATTACCTCAACAAATTAACAGCTAGAATGCCAAAGGTCTGCAATGCTGTAATTGCTGCAAATGGAGGATTCTTTGACGAAAGCAAAGTTTGATGTAAAAAAAATCTTATTTCAAATACAAATCATTATTTCTAACCTTGTCAATGTCTTGACTCTATTTTCTATTCATTTCACAATATATGGTGGTGAATAAGTGTGACTTTTCATGGAAAACACAAAATTGTTTGGGTGATCCCAAACTTTTGAACGGTAGTGTATATTCATAATTCACACTTTTACAAAAATGTTTCTAATTGCATGGCCTCAGATCTTCTATGAATTGTCAACATGTCTCCTCTCAGGTCTCTTCACACAGGCCCTGAAAACTGCGGTCATCAAGCCACTCTTAAAAAAGAATAATCTAGACACTTCACCCAAGAACAGTTGTAGGTCCATATCAAACCTCACGTTTCTAAGCAGACCCATTGAAAAGCTGTTTTCCAGCAGCTGAACAATTTCTTGGCACTAAGCACCAGTTCTGATGTCTTCCAGTCAGGGTTCGGACCACACCACAGTTCTGGACCGCTCTCGTTAAGGTCTTTAATCACAGCCGCTTAAACACAGACAGTGGCAGCGTCTCGGTTCTGGTATGATTGGATGTCAGTGCTGCTTTTGACACAGTCCACCACAACTGGGTGAAAATGAAGGCTGCAAAGACAGGGGGCCAGTCTGTACAGTTTAGAGGTATTTTGACTTAAACATGGATCCATAAAAATAGCATGAGAACTCAAACACTAGATCCCTTATTACCCATATCAACCATATTACTCAGCGGCAGGCTAGCATTCACAATGTACTGCGTTTCACTATATAAGTATACCTTATGGAGAAGTGTGTCTTGTCAGATTTTCTAAACTTCTAATGACAAAACCCACTGAGTAGTTTAAGAAGTTTTTTTACTATAGTCATTGTTTTTGAAGCAGTGATGAGATCAAGATGATACAAAAGTCATAAACAATAGGTGGGGACGGTAAAATAAGAATGTGTGGTATAAATAGGGAGTTACATATCTCAAAATTCATGTGGCAGACATTGTCTCATCATTCAACAATTCCCAAATTGATATTCGACATCTAATATCCCAAATTCCTCAACCTTTATGTCTTGTTAACTTTGCATTCCCTCTCTTAGCAACTAATGATTTATAGTTGGGAGAAAAATGGTGCAGGAGAAAACCATCCACACATGCTTGTTATGTGTGGTGGATGTCATCATGTCTTCATTTATTTGAGGAGCTTTGCGGTGGCCATGGAGGTCATGGAGGTCATGGAAATAGTCGGCACAGCTATGTCTTTGAATATGGGCTGCGTGACACCAGTGTAGGATGGTGTGGTCTGGCTTAGAGTCTCGATGATCATCTGACGCATGTCGCGACTGGCATCCCCTCGTATTGCCAACAGGGCGAGGACGTGTTCCTCCCTACAGAGACGGGACAAAAAGAACACAGAAATAGATAGGGCACAGATACAAAGGGCGAGTGACGGTGCACAAGTTAGACACTGAATGTGTGTGTGTGTGTGTGTGTGTGTGTTTACCTGATATCAGGATATTTGGACACCAGAGTGGACACCTCAAGATACAGCAGAGTGGGGTCAGTCAGTTTGAAGACTTCTGCTATTGCAGCAATCGCACCACACAGCAGCTCTGTGTCCTCCTCCTGGCCACAACACAAAAGCAGCGGGTCATCAACAAACTGTTTTTACACAGCCATCTTTCTTTTTTCACAAGCAACCACACTGGTTTACAATACTAGTTTGCTTACAGGTTTTGTTTTGGGAGGGAGTTGCTCTGTGACAGTCCCAAGACGAGGAGGTCATCCCACACTTTCACAATCCCTCCCTTCCTCTCCCTCAGCTCAAACACACAAATGCCCAGAAACCAGACCAAAACAAAACAAACAACAACAAAAGAAGAAAAAAGAAAAGTGCAGGGCGTCCAGGTAGCGTAGCGGTCTTTTCTGTTGCCTACCAACATGGGGATCGCCAGTTCAAATCCTCGTGTTACCTCCTGCTTGGTCGGGCGTCCCTAAAGACACAATTGGCCGTGTCTGTGGGTGGGAAGCCAGATGTGGGTATGTGTCCTGGTCGCTGCACTAGTGCCTCCTCTGGTCGGTCAGGGTGCCTGTTCGGAGGGGATGGGGGGGACTGGGGGGAGTAGCGTGATCCTCCCACACGCTATGTCCCCCTGGTGAAACTCCTCACTGTCAGGTGAAAAGAAGCGGCTGGTGACTCCACATGTATGGGAGGAGGCATGTGGTAGTCTGCACCCTCCCCGGATCAGCAGAGGGAGTTGAGCAGTGACCAGGACGGCTCGGAAGAGCGGGGTAATTGGACAGGTACAACTGGGGAAAAAAATCCCCCTAAAAAAAAAAAAAAAAGCAAAGTGCAGCAACCAAGTGGGGCTCAATTGTCTAGAGGCTACTCGTGGACTCCGTTACAGATTTTACTTTAAAAGACCATCAATCGCATGTTTTCTGTAGCACTCAGGGTGCAGAAAGTTTGTGGACATTCCAAGTGCTTAATGCAAACATTTTTAAAATATTTAAATTTTTATCTGGAGGATGTCACACTTCAAACAGGTGTTTATGTCTTTTACACTGTATGTACAAAAGTATTGGGACACACCTCTTAATGATTAAATTCAGGTGTTTCATTCAGACCCATTGCCACAGGTGTACAAGATCCAGCAGCTAGCCATGCAGTCTGCATTTACAAACATTTGTGAAAGAATGGGTCGTTCTGAAGAGCTCAGTGGATTCAAGCGTGGTACTGTCATAGGATGCCACCTTGCAATAAGTCAGTTCGTGAAATTTCTTCCCTGCTGGATATTCCACGGTCAACTGTAAGTGGTATTATTGAAAAGTGGAAGTGTTTAGGAACAACAGCAACTCAGCCACAAACTGGCAGACCATGTAAAGTAACACAGCGGGGTCAACGAGTGCTGAGACGCATAGTGCGTAAAAGTCGCCAACGCTCTGTTGACTCAATAACTGCAGAGTTCCAAACTTCCTCTGGCATTAACATCAGCACAAAAACTGTGTGCCAGGAGCTTCATGGGATGGGTTTCCATGGCCAAGCAGGTGCATGGAAGCCTTACATCACCAAGCACAATGCCAGGCGTCAGATGGAGTGGTGTAAAGCACACTGCCACTGGACTCTGGAGCAGTGGAAACGAGTTCTGTGGAGTGACGAATCACACTTCTCTGTCTGGCAGTCTGACGGACGAGTCTGGCTTTGGCAGATGCCAGGAGAACGTTACCTATCTGACTGCATTGTGCCAACTGTAAAGTTTGGTGGAGGAGGGATAAAGGTATGGGGTTGTTTTTCAGGGGTTGGGCTAGGCCCCTTAGTTCCAGTGAAGGGAAATCTTAATGCTTCAGCATACCAAGACATTTTGAACAATTCTATGCTTCCTACTTTGTGAGAACAGTTTGGGGAGGGCCCTTTTCTGTTCCAGCATGACTGTGCCCCAGTGCACAAAGCAAGGTCCAGTAAGACATGGTTGGGTGAGTTTGGTGTGGAAGAACTTGACTGGCCCACACAGAGCCCTGACCTCAACCCCATCGAACACCTTTGGGATGAACTAGAACGGAGATTGCGAGCCAGGTCTTCTCGTCCAACATCAGTGCCTGACCTCACAAATGCTCTTCTGGATGAATGGGCAAAAAATTCCCACAGACACACTCCAAAATCTTGTGGAAAGCCTTCCCAGAAGGGTGGAAGCTGTTATAGCAGCAAAGGGGGGGACCAACTCCATATTAACGACTATGGATTTAGAATGGGATGTCATAAAAGCTCCTGCAGGTGTAATGGCCAGTTATCCCAATACTTTTGTACATATAGTGTGTGTGTGTGTGTGTGTGTGTGTGTGTGTGTGTGTGTGTGTATGCTGATGATTGCTTATGGCATGAAACAGGCTTGTACTATCTCATAAACAATTTACTTGACTCACTGGATTTTATATATATATATATATATATATATATATATATATATATATATATATATATATATATATATATATATATGGCCAATTATATGAGCCCCTCTGTGCAGTACTGCACAGTACTGTCCAGTTCAAGGGGCCACAACTAAAGGTATGAATGACAGTAACAGGCCTAACAACTTGGTCCCCAGCATTGAAAATCATATTTTCGTTTGCCAGCGTGACCAGCCCATATGGAACGTTTAATGTGTTGCTTGTGTCAGTGCACACTTTAGCCCGCTTGTGAAAGCCTGGGCTGGTGCTAACACTGAATCTCAGGCTTCACGCCTCGGGGCTGGTAGCTTTGTGCATGATTAGCTTAGCTAAATATATTACAACAGAGGATGTGACTCTTTAAGCATTTCACCAACTTAATTTGCTGAACTTTTACTTAAAACTCATGCGTAAAACTAGAACGTTATAAATATAGGAGACATGGGAATATGTACTCACAGCAGCAAGTTTTCTGAACAGGAACTTGAACTGTTCTGCCTCCTTGATCATCCTTTCAGCTCCCTCCCTCCTCTCTTCTGCATTTTTAAAGGTGATCCTCTTCTGCATCACTGCCTTCAGGTACTCCACCACCACCCTGCGATGGGCCTCGCTTGTCATCTTCTACGAAGGAAGCCATCACATGCATCACGTCAGACTGTTACAGACACATATCACTTGACATGTAGTACAATGTCCAAACATGAGGAACAAGAATTCACAAGTATCAACCACCCACTTTTAGGAACTCTACGGCTGTTTAGAAAGAAGACCAACCTCGTTTGTTTTTCCAGTATAATCTTTAACTACAAGTCCAGTCACACTTAACATGTGTCTGGGAGAGCGTAGCATAACTGCTGCTTTACATTTCATTAAATCACTGGTTCTCAGACTTGTACTCATGCCCCCCTTTGGCGGAAGAGACATTTTCATGCCCCCCGCCCCAACAAAATGGTGACAAACGGCCGCAGCCGTGACAGTATAATTACTTCCACTGGTAAAGCCAGCGGTGGTCCTGTGTCCACAAGCTACAAAATGAAGCTGGTAAGTCAAATAATATCACAGCTGATATGTATGATGGATAAACCATGAGAATAAGACCACGGCTGTAAAATAAAATGGAATCATACCGTCACAGCTCCGGACGGCACTCCAGTTGTCCTGTGTGTTTGTCTGTTCCCTGCCTCCCTTGTGTCTCAGTGTTTATATTGTTATTATTATTATTATTATAGTGTTTATTAATAGCTCCCCCCTTTTTCTCCCCAGTTGTACCTGGCTAATTACCCCACTCTTCCGAGCCATCCCAGTCGCCGCTCCACCCCCTGCCGATCCGGGGAGGGCGGCAGACTACCACATGCCTCCTCCCATACATGTGGAGTCACCAGCCGCTTCTTCAAAAGGGGGACATAGCGCATACAAGGATCATACTACTCCCCCCAGTTCTCCCTCCCCCAGGCGCTCCGACCTACCAGAGGAGGCGCTAGTGCAGCAACCAGGACACAAACCCACATCCGGCTTTCCACCTACAGACACGACCAATTGTCGGGTGTCCCTACAGACACAACCAATTGTGTCTGTAGGGACACCCGACCAAGCCGGAAGTAACATGGGGATTCAAACTGGCGATCCCTGTGTTCATAGGCAATAGAATAGATCGCCATGCTACCAGGACACCTATTAATAGCTTTGGATAATGGATGGATTTAATAATGTACTGTTGATGTTTTATAAAGGATGAATTAACTATTAAGTAATACGCTGTAAATGCTTTACAGTGTTTAGTCATTATCAAATGTTACCCGATATTTTTCTCCCAGCCAACGAGGCCAGACTTTTGTAACAGACTAAAAGCTGGCCTTACATGCCTGAAGGAAAGACAAGAGTTGAAAATGCTTGATCACACCTCAGTTGTGAAGAGATTCCCTCCCCACCTGGTTGAAGGGCTTCTTGATCTTGTTGAAGTCGTTGAAGTAGTCCTCTACAGTCACGCAGATGGTGTCCACAGCATGAGAGCCTGTTAGCCACTTCCTGGTCAGCAGCTCATTCAGATGGTGCTGGAGCATATCCAATACAACGTCACTCAAAAACTAGCATGTTTGAAAACATCTGTCCAGACTAGTAGTTGTTAATAAGTATGCAATTACACACACTTCAAATTACTCAGATGGTCCTGAAAATATACAATACATGGCCAAGAGTATGTGGACACCCCTTCTAATTAGTGGGTGTGGCTGAAAAAGCCACACCCACTGCTAAAAGACACATAAAATCAATCCTGCAGCAATGCAATCTCTACAGACAAACATGCCACCTTTCCAACAAGTCAGTTCGTGAAATGTCTGCCCTGCTTGAGCCTCCAAAGTCAACTGTGAGTGCTGTTACTGTGAAGTGGAAGTGTCTAGGGGCAACAACAGCTGCGAAGCGATAGGCCACACAAGCTCATAGAACGAGACCGCCGAGTGCTGAAGCGCGTGAAGATTCAGTCATCGGTTGTGACACTGACTACTGAGTTCCAAGCTCCCTCTGGAAGTGACATTAGCACAAGAACTGTTCATCAGGAGATTTATGAAACGGGTTTTCATGGTGCAGCAGCAGCACAAAAGCCTAAGATCACCATGCACAATGCAAGGCGTTAGCTGGGGTGGTATAAGGCACACAGCTATTGGACTCTGCAGCTGTGGAAACGTGTTCCCTGGAGTGATGAATCATGCTTCACTATCTGACAGTCTGAGGGACAAATCTTAACCTTAACTGAATGCATAGGTCCAACTCTCAAGTTTGGTGGAGGAGGAATAATGGTCTGGGGCCATGTTTCATGGTTTGGGCTAGGCCCCTCAGTTACAGTGAAGGGACATTTTAATGCTACAACATACAATTATATTATAGAGAACTGTGTGCTTCCAGCTTTGTGGCAACAGTTTGGGGGAGGCCCCTTTACTGTTTCATTATGACAATGCCCCGAGCAGAAGGCGACATCCATGAAAACATGGGTAGAAAACCTGACTGGCCTGCACAGAGCCCTGACCTCAACCCCATCAAACACCGTTGAAATGAATAGACCCTCTTATGACCTACGTCACACATAGTATGCGCGCTCATTTTGGCAGTAACAGAGGCACCTTCTCCATCTCCAGTCAGTGCAGAGTGCAAGTGGATTTTTGATTGACTGATATTTACATTTTTAAAATGTCTTGTTGTGTTGTGGGTTGCCAGAACAGGTCTAGCAAAACTAAAGGTGTTAATTTCTACCGCATTCCATTGGGGAAAAGACCGTTCAATAGACCCTTTTATGACCTACGTCACGCATAGTATGCACTCTCATTTTGGCAGCAAAATCACGTGATCACTGTTTACCAGCTGTAAAAGGGTGTATTGGAACGGCGACCGCGAGCCGAGCTGTCTCGCTCAACATCAGTGCCGGACATCACCAGCGCTCTTGTGGCTGAATGGGAGTGAGGCCCAGCAGCACTGTGCCAAAATGTGGTGGAACGCCTTCGCAGAAGAGAGGAGGCCGGCACAGCAGCAAGAGGGACCAACTCCCCATTAGTGCTCGTGATTTTGGAAGGAGATGTTCAGCAAGCACAGATGGGTTTGATGTTAGGGTGTCAACATACTTTTGGCCATGTACTGTTTGTTTAATACATATATTACGCTTACACTTACACACACACGCGCGCGCGCACACACACACACACACACACACACACACACACACACACACACACACACACATATGTACATATATATATAGCGTTTTTTTTCCTTTCTTTTTTTTCTGAAACCGTCAGTGGAGTTGATAGAAGTGCTCAACTAATGAGGAGAGGAATATCAATACAGATGCAGGAAAAATAAGTTTTAGTACACAGCAGTTCAGGCCTGTTTCATGTGTCGCACACTCATCAGCTGCTTAGCAGACATTAGCAGCTGATGAGTGCACAACGCATGAAACAGGCCTGTATTGCTATGTATTAAAACGTTTTTTTCCTGCATTTGTATCGATATATATTTGCAACATACTCATATTTAAAAATATGGACAAAATACACACATTTGGACTTTTCAAATAGTACTACAGCTATTCTATAAAAAGCAGCCCCTTTTTTAGGAAATACTAGTCAAAAAAGATAGAAAAACAGTAGACTGTATGACCAACAACAAATGTTTCCAACCATAACACGTGTTACCTCTAGATCCAGGAAAACTTCGTCTAATAGGAACTGGCATCCCTCTTTTGCCACTTCATTGAGGGTCTTCTCTATGGCAGCATCACTTTCGGTGGGCTCTGCAAACTGGGAGTACTTCCTCTTCAGACTGTTAATGGACTCTCTAAAGAGTGGATAGTACAGGTAGTTGGTAGTTGAGTGATAAGTATCAGCAGGTTAAAAGCACTGCAATCAGGCCCTTTCCTGACCTTTTAAACAGGCTGAGGTGGTAAAACAGAGTGACAGGATTACAGCATAATGACATGGGAACTAATCAGAAACAGTAGAAAAGAAACAATGCGACCAAAGTGCATAAGCAACGTTTCAAGTGTCCACACATCACCCTGGCTAAGACATCTGGGAATCAAACAGACACTAAAAGAGAAATAATTTCATTTTTCTGAAGTTAGGCACAAAGATCCAACTCCATCCAGTATCCGAACAGCTTATCCTCCTCTCAGGGTTGCGGGGATGCTGGAGCCTAACCCAGCAGTCATTGGGCGGCAGGTGGAGAGACATCCTGGACAGGCCGCCAGACCATCACAGGGTCAACACACACACACACACACACACACACACACACACACACACGCACACACGCACACACACACACACACACACACACACACACACACACACACACACACACACACACACACACACGCACACATTCATTCCTACGGACAATTTACTACGGCCGAGTCACCTGACCTACATGTCTTTGAGTCACCTGACCTACATGTCTTTGGACTGCGGGAGGAAACCGGAGCCCCTGGAGAAAACCCACGCAGACACGAGGAGAACATGCAAACTCCACACAGGATGACCTGGGACAACCCTCAACGTTGGACTACCCCGGGGCTCGAACCCAGTGCCTTCTTGCAGTGAGGCGACCGCGCTAACCACTGCGCCACCGTGCCGCCCAAGACCCAACTCTTAGCGATAAGATAAGAACTGAAAAATGTTTACACTACATAACACTAAGGCTGTCAAACACAAGATGCTGATGAAGTTCTCTTCAGCATGGTCACTGGTGTTCTAGGCAGGGTGGTCGCTCGTCTTTCATTTCATTTGACTTAGAAAACATTATAAGACAGTTGTCTGACCTACTTAGATGAGGATATTACATTACATTACATTACATTACAGTCATTTAGCCGACACTTTTATCCAAAGCGACTTACAATAAGTGCATTTAACGTAAGAAATCAGGAGAACTACTAGTCATCAGAGGTCATAAGTGCATCTAAACAAGCATCTAAGAGCAAAACCAGTGCTAAAGTAAAAGTGCAAGAAAGAGTTTTTTTTTTAATGAGTGAATACAATAAGTGCTAAGAACAAGTAACAGGGTAGTAGTGCTTAAAGAGGTGAGTTTTCAACCTGCGGCAAAAGCTGGGCAGCGACTCCGCTGTCCTGACATCAGTGGGGAGTTCATTCCACCACTGTGGGGCCAGGACAGAAAAGAGCCGTGACCGGGTCGATCGACAGCAAGGGCCTCTGAGCGATGGGGCAACCAGGCGTCCCGAGGCAGCAGAACGAAGTGGTCGGGCGGGGGTGTAGGGCTTGACCATGGCCTGGAGATAGGAAGGAGCTGTTCCTTTCACGGCCCTGTAGGCTAGCACCAGAGTCTTAAATTGGATGTGAGCAGCTACTGGGAGCCAGTGTAGGGACATGAGAAGGGGAGTTGTGTGGGAGAACTTAGGGTGGTTGAACACCAGACGAGCTGCAGCTTTCTGAACAAGCTCCAGAGGTCTGATGGCCGACGCCGGGGCGCCGGCAAGGAGGGAGATGCCATAGTCCAGCCGGGAGATGACCAGAGCCTAGATGAGCACCTGTGCCATCTTGCCAGTGAGGAATGGGCGAATCCTCCTCATGTTATAGAGGAGAAATCTGCAGGAGCGAGCAACCGATGCAACGTTTTCAGCAAAGACAGTTGGTCGTCCAGGATCACACCCAGATTCCTCACAGTCCGAGTTGGCGTCACCACGGTGTTGTCAATGGTGAGGCTAGGTCTCGGTGCGGGCAACCTTTCCCCGGGAGGAACATCAGCTCTGTCTTGTCTAGATTGAGCTTCAGGTGGTGTGTCGCCATCCACTCCGAGATGTCAGTCAAGCACGCAACAATGCATGTCTCTACTTGTGTGTCAGAGGGAGGAAAGGACAAGATCAGCTGGGTGTCATCAGCATAACAATGGTAAGAGAAGTCATGCGAGCGAATAACAGAACCCAGGGATGTCGTGTACAGGGAGAAAGGGAGAGGACCCAGAACCGAACCCTGTGGAACGCCTGTAGTCAGTCTGCGAGGCTCCGACACAGATCCCCTCCATGTCACCTGGTAGGAGCGACCCATCAGGTAGATTGCAAACATTGAGAGTGCAGAGCCTGTGACACCCAGCCCCTCGAGGGTAGAGAGAAGGATCTGGTGGTTCACTGTGTCGAACGCAGCTGACAGGTCCAGGAGTATCAGGACAGAGGAGAGAAGGTTTGCTCTCGCAGAGTGCAGCGATTCTGTCACTGCAAGGAGGGCAGTCTCTGTCGAGTGACCCACCCTGAACCCAGACAGGTTGGGGTCCAGGAGTTTGTTCTGGTGGAGGTACAAAGAAAGTTGGTTAAAGACAGCACGTTCGAAAGTTTTGGATAGAAAGGGTAGAAGGGAAACTCGTCTGTAATTTTTGACGGCAGAGGGGTTAAGCGATGGTTTCTTGAGAAGAGGGGTGACTCTAGCAGTCTTGAAGGCAGATGGAAAGCATCCTGCCTGGAGGGAGTTGTTGATGAGGTGGGTTAGATAGGGAAGGAGTTCAGGTGCTATAGACTGAAGAAGAGGGGAGGGGACCGGGTCAAGGGAGCATGTGGTGGGGCAACTGGATGTGATGAGGTTTAGAACCTCGTCGGGGGAGAGGAGAGCGAGGTGGGATAGGGTGGGACGTGGAGATGTGAAGGAAGGTGCAGAGGGTGGGATAGTGAAAGCAGCACTATCAGACAGAGCTGTGGGTGTGGTAGTGTTTTCTGACATGATCCAGGTCTCAGTTAGAGCAAAAAAGTTGAGGGAGAGCAAGGATGCGTAGGCTGAGATAAACTCAGCTTTCAGCACCGCAGACTGGCAATTCCAGAGCCCTCCCGTCACCACTTGCTCAACATGAGTGGAGAGAGTGGGATAGATGAGATTGGTAGGGTCACAGCGCCTAGGAGTGACCCAACGTCTATGCCAGCCCCGGGAAAAGGAAAGGACAGGAATTCGAAGGAAACACATAGGTTATATTAGGTACACAAAATACAGATGACTGACCGGATCTAAAAAGAGCAGTCCGTGCTTGACGAGGTCTTGGCTTGAAAAAGTCGCGCTTGCCTTTGTTCACTCTAGCCTTCATTCAACCTAGGCTTGTTTGCCTGATGCTTGGAAGCTAATGCTTCCAAGTAGCAGCAGTGATTTAAAGAACACTGATTGCTAATTGTTTGCCATGAGTGCAGGCCACACCCTGGCCACTTAACACCCAATTGGCCAAAGAGGTACACTGAAAATAGGCTTATTGCCCAGAAACTGGACACTTCTGTAAAACTCTATCAAACCTCACACAATACTATTAAAGCTGCAAACAGCAAGTTACCAAGGAATATATTTATAAGCTAAAAGGATAACTAAGTCAAAACAGCTAGGCAACATGAAATATTTAAGGGCACACTAGGTGAAAAACAGCTACAGCTAGAATAAGTAAATAAGACAAGTAAGTAAATAGAATAAGACAGCTAGAGCTAGAATAAGATCCCACTAGGAACCAGCAGCAGATGTATAGACAAAAGGACTAATACTCAAGCAGCTGGAATAAGACTAGTAGCAACTTGTTAAGCAAGAAAGATGATACTTACTCTATTCTAGATGAACCAGCAATTCAGAATCACTCCAGAAGTTACAATGCACACTCATATTTAATAACTCAAAATTATTGCTTACCAAAATCATATACACACCCACCCACACACACCCACCCACACACCCACCCACACAGCCACACACACACACACACACACACACACACGCTTATCAGTCCAACTATTCAGCCTACTATGGTCTCTGTAACGGTCTGATCTCTCTTTCCTCTCTTCTCACTTTCTCTTTCTGTGACATCAACCTGGTAAGTGATCGTTGGGCCTAAGGCAGGAGGAAACTCACTGAAGAATACACAGTCAATTCGATAATCGTCTGATACACCGCGACGTTATATCAATAACTATTCAACCTTTGGGACTCTTGATGTAAAAGGAAGTTTGTTGTGGCACATGCCGCTGTAGGAGGTGGACAGCCCTTGGTGGGGTTTTCAGTGCATTTTTGCTGTGTTTGATTTTTATGTTTGATCTTTGCTTTACAAAGTGGGAAGATTTTGTGGGGATGTCAGTGTGTTGCATACTTGAATGTCTGGCAGTTGTTGATGATGGCGATCATGTACTGGACGTAGCACTGTGGCAGCTGTCTGTCCTTCAGATGTTCTTCTTTGTAGGCTATCACCTCCTCTCTGTATCTGAACACGGGAAAAACACAAAACACTGAACCTGTTCATACAGCATCAATTACAACTATTAGATAAAAATCAGGTGTTCTTATTCATGGACTGGCCTCTTTCAAGTGCCGACACTGCAATGCAAACCAAATACGCCAAGTACAGCATTCTGTCATGAGCTACCCCTCCCTCTCCGCGCCTATGACACAATATTAAGCAGTTACAATTCTTACAATGCTGTGATTACAACATTCCCCAACACTCTGTGAACAGTACACATGGCCATTGTTACTCTAGTTCATGGTCACGGTGATTTGCATATAAAAGCGGTCGTTGGTTTTGGTCGTTATGCCACTGTATTGTTTATAAGGGTGGGGACACCTGCAGTCAGTTTAAGGCGCATACACACCAGGCCGTCGGTGAGCGTCTGTGACCCTAGTTTTTGCGGTGTGTCCTGCACCGTCGGCACTAGTCAGACCCCTGTTGGCAGCTTTTCACCCGAGTCAGCATGATGAATGGGCGGAGCCCATCGATGAGTGAGATCATTCTTATTGACTGTTCAGTTTAGCGAATCAGTGCAGAACGTATATGCTAGATGGCTGTCGGTTGTAGTTTTTGCGGTGTGTTCAAGTGGTACTTTTTGGCCCAGAGGGCAGGCGACATGAGGCGACGCAACAGTCGGCCTTTATCACCGCTAGTCGGTTTGGTGTGTCTGGGCCTTTACACTGAAGAGGTCACTTAGATGATGATGAAACGTTTCTCTCAATAAATGCTGTGTCCAAATGAACTGAGTCACCTATCTGGGATTTTCTTACCTGGATTATTGAGCACGCATCAAGACAATATCAAGCAATTATTTTGTCGTTAATATCTCGTTCTCCTCAAGGGAGGTTCAAATATTCATAGCCATGGACATCCCAATTTGTTGCTTCAGGATACTTTATATTTGCTGACTTACAGCCACACTACTAGCCCCACTACTAGTTCTTCTGTTGTCTCGGGTCAAAATGACCAATAGCAGTGCTTAACAGCAGAGAAAAGACTCTACATTATCTTTTTTCAACCTGACACGCGGTGACTTTTCCTACAGGGACCCCAACATTAGAAACAGTGAAACAATGTTTCTGTTCATATTTCCATGAAAGCTGAACACCACTAGGGTGCTAAGATTGTCTTAGGGTCTAGGCCTAGGGTCATGTTTGCCCTAAGACAAAAACTACTTTCTGCACATTTCTGCTACTTTCTTAAGCTGTACAAGTACTATCTCTTGCTAAAAAGTTAATTTTTACACCAATGCAGTACCTTAAGCAATAATAACATAACCATAATAATAATAATAATGACAATGATAACAATAATAATAACCTAATAACAATAATGATAATAATGATGATGATAATAATAACAATAGTAATAATAGTAGTAATAATAATAACAATAATAATAATGATGATGATGATGATGATATTAATAATGATAATAATGATGATAGTTATGATAGTAATGATAATGATAATAAACCTCTACTTTAGTAAAGAAAACAAGTATGACAGGTGTGCTGTAGTAAAAACGAGGGGTGTCCAGTGATTAAATACAGTCTTTCTGTACTGTGCGGAGAGAAAACCCAGATAGTCACACAGTTTGTGATGAATGACATGTTGTTTCCTCCTGCAGAATAGATTTGGGGTTTAAAATTAAATGAAGTTGCTTTAATTTAGAGGTTTAATGAAGGCGGCTCATAAATTACCCTTAAGACCAGGGCAGTATACACAGTGTGTGGACTACACAAGGGTTAGGAGCAAATAGTAACACACACGAGTGTTTGCCTCTGAGGATGACCAACACAAAATAGTCTAGAGGAAGTAAAATCCTGGGGTGCCTCGGCTAGATCCCCACCGGGATAGGAATCAAGGACATTTGAACTACTTCTATCAAATTACCCAATTCTGCCCACATTGACTCTCAGGGAGGAACCGCTGTGAGAGGGCCTTCAAGCTTTGTGCAAACCTCACATGAGCTTATCTTGATAGTGACTCAGAGTTTTATTTTGTAGGGTCTACCGGGAATGTGCCGACCAGCTGGCTGAGGTCTTCACACCTGTATTTAACCTCTCACTGTCCCAATCTAAAGTCCCGGCATGCTTTAAGACCACCTCTATCATTCCTGTCTCCAAGAAACCAACATCCACATGTCTGAATGACTACCGACCCATAGCACTCACACCCATTGCCATGAAGTGCTTTGAGAGACTGGTTCTGGCTCACATCAAAAACATTATCCCCCCACATTCGACCAACATCAGTTTGCCTACCGTCCAAAAGGTCTACTGAGGATGCCATTGCCACTGCCCTGCATGTTGCTCTGACCCACCTTGAACTTAACAACACATATACATTCGGATGCTGTTTATAGATTACAGCTCTGCCTTCAACACTATCATCCCCACCAAACTAACCACCAAACTCCTCTCCCTTGGCCTCAACCCCTCCCTCTGTAACTGGATCCTGGACTTCCTGACCAACAGACCTCAGTCTGTTAGGTTAGGTGACCAGGTTAGCAACGGGCATTGGTAAACATCGGGACACAAAGAGCCACGCATATCAATAGCTTTGACAACGACTCCTAGAGGATAAATTCTGAGTCTCATCAGCAGCCAGTCAGACTAGCTTGGTCTAGTCAGAAAGGCACGAACTGAGGAAGCCTCTCGGATGAGAGGCGAAACGTCTTCACGGATATATACCAAGTCAAGTTGCACTTGATTCAACTCCTTTGGATAACCATGACCTGGATGAATGAGAACATTCACAGACACGTTAGGTGATCACACCTCCTCCACCCTGACCCTCAGCACAGGTGCCCCTCAAGGCTGTGTTCTGAGCCCCCTCCTTTTCTCCCTCTTAACCCACGACTGCCTGCCAACTCACCCTTCAAATGTTATAGTTAAGTTTGCAGATGACACCACAGCCATTGGCCGTATCACCAACAATGACGAGATGGCCTACAGAGACGAGATTCAGCACCTCACATCATGGTGTACTACCAACAATCTTGTCCTTAATGTGCAGAAGACAAAGGAGCTGATTGTGGACTTCAGGAGGTCTAGAAGCTGCAGCCACTCCCCCATACACATCAATGGGGAGGAAGTGGAGCGTGTTTCCAGCTTTACATTTCTTGGAGTCCACATCAGCGAGGACCTTTCGTGGACATTAAACATCCAGGCCCTTGTGAAAAAGGCCCAACAATGCCTGCATTTCCTGAGGAGGCTGAGGAGCGCCCGTCTACCCCCCAAAATTCTCACCAACTTCTACCACTGCACCATACAGAGCACCCTGACCATCTGCATCTCAGTGTGGTACGGCAACTGCACCTCAGTAGACCAGAAAGCTCTGCAGCGGATCGTCAAGGCAGCCCAGCATATCATCGGTACCCAGCTCCCAGCCATAAAAGACATTTATCACAAACGCTGCCTTCGAAGGGGTCTGAGCATCAGCAGAGATCCCACCCACCCCAACCATGGACTGTTCTCCCCCCTGCCGTGCTCTGGGAGGCGCTACAGGAGCCTCAGAGCCCGCACTACCAGGCTCAAAAACAGCTTCTTTCCACAAGCTGTTGCCCACCTGAACCTGGCTACCCACTGAATTGTCTGTAGATATTTTAAATATTTTGTACTCCAGCTCTTTTTTTAACTTATTATTTTAGCTTTTGGTCTTCATGCGTGTACATCTTATACTGTGTTTGTCTGTGTCTGTTTTGCACTGTTTGGTGAAGCCACAGCCCTCATTTCATTTTTAACATGTGCCTCCTGCACATTGTTTTTAATGACAACAAATTGAATTGAATTGAATATTATAGCACTGTAGGACACATTTCAGACCATGCAAATGGTTAGATGAAATATGTTGAAATATATTCTTTTTTAAATCACAAGACAAGACACAGAGCCAGATTATCAACAAATATTTTGGGATCTTAAATTAATATTAAAGTAGTGTGACTTCAGAACTAAAATACCATAATGGGACTCTTTATATCTGTTCAACTCTAAGCGGGCTGTTTTTGTTGTGATTTGCACTACAGAAGGAAAGTGTGTATAACACAAAAATAGTTAGTTATACTTTTGAGGTAATCTCACTTCAAAGCTAAAAGTAGTGTTGTTTCTTTTCCTCAAGGGTGGTTTTGTTGAAACAGAACATGACCAGCATATCTGAAGGGACAAGCTGTGAGATATTACTGTGAGATATTACTGTGAGAGATCACTGTGAGATATTAAGTGATTCACAAGAAATACCAGAGTGCAGGAAAGAATGTTTACCTGATCAGAAATATGTTCATCTGTTTGAGGCATAGCTTCAGAACCTGCTCTTTGAAATGCTCATCTATCTGGGCCGCCACCTGCAGGTTCTGCTCAAACATCTAATGGACACAAACAGGCAGTGGAGGGAGTAGGGAAGGAACAATGCAATGCAAAACAAAGCAAAAAAAAAAACCCAAGTAGGTAGAGAAAGAGTGCATACAATGAATCTGAGGTATCACGACTTTCAGTCAGAAATATGTGTGAGTGTTTGCATTTGTACTTTGTGCTGTACCTGGAACACTATGGCCGGTAGCGTGGTCTGGTAGTAGCCATCTTGATCAGCCTCTGGCTCTGTATCTTTCAGCCAGTCCTTCTTGTCTGTTTCCAAGGCTTTACGAAGCCAGCTGGTTATATTTGACTGGACAGAAGATTAAGAACCACAGTGAGAAACTTGGGCTAGATTTCCCAGAAAAACTGAATCAGTTCAGCTGGACACAAAGTTTAGTGGGAAAACATTTCACCACCCATCTAAGTGATGTGGTCAGCTGACTGCAGGTCAGAACGGCGAGTCAAAGAGGCCATCTACATGAAGAGGGAACAGCCATCCCTGAACCAAGGGGGGAGGGCTAAGAGTACATCTGCCACCATCTTACAATGCTGTGATTGCACCTATTCCCCAATCCTCTGAATAGTACACATGGCTATTGTAACTCTAGTTAATGATCACAACAGTCTGCATATGAAACCACTGTTAGATCACCGGTTTCAGTCATTGTGCAACTGTACTGTTTACAAGGGTGGTGTACTGTTTACAAGGTACTACATACCTACATACCTGGGGCAACTTTAATTCTGATGTGATAAAGTATTAAATGGTTGCCAAGCTACAGAGAGGACTCTTTTTCTGCAGATCTCTTTTACCGATTATTGGCTGTGATAGTTTTTGTGAACACGTTTACTTTCTGTCAGTATAATATCTTTCCGTAAAGACCTTCACAGAGGACATGTATTCGAAGTGAACGTTTTACTTACTGTAAATGTGTGAACGTATTTGTTAAGCAGTTCATCCACCACATCCTGAGACAGCAGCGGCTCCAGCTGGTTAACATCACACTCTGAGCACAGCTCTGGATGGCCCATCATCTCCACACTGCATCACACACACACACACACACACACACACACACACAGTACACCACCATCATCACCTTTCAGCTTAAGTACACACAACCTGTAGCTATATAGCTATATATACACTCACTGGCCACTTTATTAGGTACACCTTGCTAGTACCGGGTTGCACCCCCTTTTGCCTTCAGAACTGCCTTAATCCTTCGTGGCATAGATTCAACAAGGTACTGGAAACATTCCTCAGAGAGTTTGGTCCATATTGACATGATAGCATCACGCAGTTGCTGCAGATTTGTCGGCTGCACATCCATGATGCGAATCTCCCGGTCCACCACATCCCAAAGGTGCTCTATTGGATTGAGATCTGGTGACTGTGGAGGCCATCTGAGTACAGTGAACTCATTGTCATGTTCAAGAAACCGGTCTGAGATGATTCGAGCTTTATGACATGGCGCGTTATCCTGCTGGAAGTAGCCATCAGAAGATGGGAACACTGTGGTCATAAAGGGATGGACATGGTCAGCAACAATACTCAGGTAGGCTGTGGCGTTGACACGATGCTCAATTGGTACTAAGGGGCCCAAAGTGTGCCAAGAAAATATCCCCCACACCATTACACCACCACCACCAGCCTGAACCGTTGATACAAGGCAGGATGGATCCATGCTTTCATGTTGTTGATGCCAAATTCTGACCCTACCATCCGAATGTCGCAGCAGAAATCGAGACTCATCAGACCAGGCAACGTTTTTCCAATCTTCTATTGTCCAATTTTGGTGAGCCTGTGCGAATTGTAGCCTCAGTTTCCTGTTCTTAGCTGACAGGAGTGGCACCCGGTGTGGTCTTCTGCTGCTGTAGCCCATCTGCCTCAAGGTTCGACGTGTTGTGCATTCAGAGATGCTCTTCTGCATACCTCGGTTGTAATGAGTGGTTATTTGAGTTACTGTTGCCTTTCTATCAGCTCGAACCAGTCTGGCCATTCTCCTCTGACCTCTGGCATCAACAAGGCATTTTCGCCCACAGAACTGCCGCTCACTGGATAATTTCTCTTTTTCGGACCATTCTCTGTAAACCCTAGAGATGGTTGTGCGTGAAAATCCCAGTAGATCAGCAGTTTCTGAAATACTCAGACCAGCCCGTCTGGCACCAACAACCATGCCACGTTCAAAGTCACTTAAATCACCTTTCTTCCCCATTCTGATGCTCGGTTTGAACTGCAGCAAATCGTCTTGACCATGTCTACATGCCTAAATGCATTGAGTTGCTGCCATGTGATTGGCTGATTAGAAATTTGCGTTAACGAGCAGTTGGACAGGTGTGCCTAATAAAGTGGCCGGTGAGTGTATATATATATATATATATATATATATAGCGGGGTTTTTTTCTGAAACCGTCAGTGGTGTTGATAGAAGTGCTCAACTAACGAGGAGCGGAATATCAATACAGATGCAGGAAGAAAAAAAACTTTAATACACAGCAGTACAAGCAGAATATCAATACTGATGCAGGAAAAAATAGCTTTCATACACAGCAGTACAGGCCTGTTTCGTGCATCACACACTTATCAGCTGCCCATGTCATCAAACAACAAAGAAAAAACAAAGCCAATAAATTCTACGTTGCCCTGCGCCACTCCCCCTAGTTACGGTGCAAAGCAACCAATGGGAGGATAGAAAACACATCAAAACATCGAAAGGAGTTGAATCAAGTGCAACTGGACATGGTATATATCCATGAAAATATAATACCAAGTCCAGTTGCACTTGATTCAACTCCTTTGGATAACCATGACCTGGATGAATGAGAACATTCACAGACATTTGAAAACATCATAAGAACCATTACAACCCATGGGGTATGGGCTGGGGCTCATTCTGAGAAAAGCTGCAGCACCACGCCACCACATGATACAAGTAAAGTACCCTGTGTTATCCTGTCATCTGTTAAATGTAGGCTGTCTCCCCAGTGCCCCGCCCAGCCCTTTAAGTCCTGGCTGTTTCCCCAGTGCCCCGCCCGGCCCTTTAAGTCCTGGCTGTTTCCCCAATGCCCCGCCCGGCCCTTTAAGTCCTGGCTGTTTCCCCAGTGCCCCGCCCGGCCTTTTAAGTCCTGGCTGTTTCCCCAGTGCCCCGCCCAGCCCTTTAAGTCCTGGCTGTCTCCCCAGTGCCCCGCCCAGCCCTTTAAGTCCTGGCTGTTTCCCCAGTGCCCCGCCCAGCCCTTTAAGTCCTGGCTGTTCCCCCAGTGCCCCACCTGGCCCTTTAAGTCCTGGCTTTTTCAACAGAACCCCAGCCCTTTAAGTCCTGGCTTTTCAACAGAGCCCCAGCCCTTTAAGTCCTGGCTTTTCAACAGAAACCCTGTGGCGGACACTAGGGGCTGTGCCTCTCACCCAGCAAGGCTGTGGGCTGGGGGCGTGGTTTACGTTCCCGGGCTCACTGGTGCAGGGTTGTTCCTGCTGCAGTTTGGTTTTTGGAGTTGAGGAATAAACATAAAACTCGCCTTCGTCTCCTGTGTTTTTCCTCATCCTGCCACATTGGTGACCCCGACATGATCATGTTTGGAGCAGAAGAAGAGTGTGAATCCACTTCGGCCAAGCCGCCCCAACTCTTACAGCCGGCCGTTCTCGCCACGGCTGTGAAGCTCCCAGAGTTCTGGCAGAGCAACCTGGCTTCGTGGTTCCAGCATGTCGAGGCGCTGTTCCACCTGCGTGGAATCTCCGCGGACGACTCCAGATACTATTTGGTTGTCGCTGCGCTGGACCAGCAGTCCATACGCCGGGCCATGCAACTGTTGCGCACCCCCCCCCCGCAACACGGTACATACGTCACCCTCAAACATCTTCTGCTCCAGAGGTACAGCCTATCTGCCGCAGAGAGGGCAGATAGGATCCTTTCCCTATCCGGTTTGGGCGACGGGACGGCTGTGGATCTCATGGACAATATGCTGTCGCTGCTAGGCTCGGACGAAGGTGGGTTACTTTTCCTGCACGTTTTCCTGCGCCAGCTCCCGTCTCCTGTGCGCGCGGCTTTGGCTAACTCCCCGTGTCTGGCCGCTGGTGACTGCTGAGGTTTAGCTGAGGAGACCGATCGGGTCCTGCTGGCTACCAGACGGTTCTCTGTGAAGAGTGTGGCATCGGAGCCTCTGCAGCCGGAGTCGGAGGATGCGGACCCGGCAGTGGTGGCTGGAGTGACTGCCCGGAGACGGCGCGGGAGCGGCCTCTGTTTCTTCCACCAGTGGTTCAGCGGCAAGGCGAGGCGCTGCGTCCCTCCGTGCACGTTTGAGGCGCCGGGAAACTCCAGGGCCAGCGTTCAGTAGCAGCTATGGGCGCTGGCGGACATAGTGAGCTGCTCTTCATTATGGACTCGATGTCACGAAGACGGTTTCTGGTGGACTCAGGCTCGCAAAAGAGCCTACTCCCTCCAGCTAAGACAGACATGTCAGCTGAAGGCGGCAGCCCACAGTTGAGTGCAACTAACGGTTCGTCCATTGCGACGTTTGGCACAAGGTTGGTGACTGTTTGTTTCCACGGGCGCCATTTTGAGTGGGACTTTGTAGTCGCCGCATTACTGTTCCTATTATTGGCACGGATTTTCTGTATGCTAACGGTCTGCTGGTTGATGTTGCAAACCGCCGTTTAATTGATGCTGTGTCTTTCGCCACTGTTCCTTGTGAGACAGGGGGAGCCGGGCCGTTAACACACGCTAACTTTTTAGCATTAGGGGATGTTTTTCAACGTTTGCTGGCGGATTTTCCATCGGTGACTACACCTGCCTTTTCCACCGCGGTTACTAAACACGGGGTAGAACATTTCATTCCCACTGTGGGACTGCCAGTTTTTGCGCTTACACGGTGCCTCGATGCGGTAAAATTGGCTACAGCTAAGGAGGAGTTCGCCATCATGGAGTGTCTGGGTACAGTGAGGCGTTCCAACAGCCCGTGGGCCTCGCCGCTTCACATGGTGCCCAAGGCGGATGGGTCGTGGCGGCCTGGCGACTTTCGCCGCCTGAACAACGTCACCGCCAATGACCGTTACCCCATCCTACACATACAGGACTTTTCCATACGCCTGGCAGGTACCACTATCTTCTCTAAGGTGGATCTGGTGCGTGGCTATCATCAGGTTCCCGTGCGCGCAGAGGACGTGCCCAAGACCGCAGTGATCACCCCATTTGGGCTTTTTGAGTTCGTGCGCGTGCCTTTTGGCTTGAAGGGGGCAGCGCAAACCTTTCAGAGGCTGATGGACTCGGTGTTGCGTGACCTTGCTTTCGTGTTCGTTTATCTCGACGACATATTAGTGGCCAGCCCATCAGCTGAAGAGCACCTGGCGCACCTGAAACAGGTTTTCCGTCGTCTGGACGAACACGGCCTGATAGTCAACCCGGCCAAGTGTCAGTTTGGACTGCCGGTGATTGACTTCTTGGGTCACCGCATTTTGCCGCAAGGCGCGGTCCCGTTGCCTTCTAAGGTGCAAGCGGTGGCGGAATTTCCCCGCCCAGTCTCTGTTAAGGCATTGCAGGAATTCTTGGGCATGGAGAATTTCTATAACCGTTTCCTCCCTCGCGCTGCCCACCTCCTTCAGCCACTTTACGAAGCCCTGCGGCTTAAGAAGGCTAACGACCCTGTCAACTGGACTCCCGAACGGGTCCAGGTCTTTGACGGAGCTAAGTGCGCCTTGGCTAACGCTGCCCTCCTCGCCCATCCCACACCCATGGCGTCCATAGCTTTAACAACCGACGCGTCTGACATAGCCATGGGGGCTGTGGTTGAACAGCGTGTGGCGAATGCGTGGCAGCCACTCGCATTTTTTAGCCGCAAACTGCGGGATAGCGAGCGCAAGTACAGCGTTTTTGACCGGGAGTTGCTGGCACTGCACCTTGCAACCCGCCATTTCCGCTTCCTGCTGGAGGGTCGCTCCTTCACGGCTTATGTGGATCATAAACCGTTGATTTTCGCCATGTCCAAGGTGACTGAGCCATGGTCTGCTCGTCAGCAGCGCCACCTAGCGGCCATCTCCGAGTTCACAACGGACATTCAGCATGTGGCCGGGAAATCCAACCCTGTTGCTGATTGTCTGTCGCGTGTGCTTGTGTGTCCTGTGCACCTCGGTGTGGATTTCTCCGCTATGGCTGCCGACCAGCCCAGCCACCCGGACGTCCTTGCCTAGGTCAACGCGTACCGGCCTCAAGCTAGAGGATGCTGTGATGCAGGAAGGCAGTCCTGCCCTCCTCTGCGATGTCTCCACCGGCCGTCCCCGCCCCGTTGTTCCAGTGGCCTGGCGCCGTTGAGTTTTCAAATCGATTCACTCCCTCTCGCACCCTGGAGTTTGGGCGTCGGTGAAGTTGGTCGGTTCCACGTTTGTCTGGCCTGGTCTCCGCAAGGACTTCAAGGGGTGGGCGGCTGCATGTGTGGCGTGCCAGCGCGCTAAGGTCCACCAGCACACTAAGTCGCCCCTCGAACCGTTTCCGATCCCGGCCAGACGTTTCTACCACGTGCATGTGGACCTGGAGGGCCCTCTACCTTCTTCACAGGGTTTTACGCACCTGCTCACAATGGTAGATCGGACCACCAGGTGACCAGAGGCTGTCCCTCTGTCCTCCACAACATCCTCGGATGTTGCACGCGCGTTTATTTCCTCCTGGGTCGCCTGTTTCGGCACTCTGTCAGATATCACCTCAGACAGGGGCCCCCAGTTCGTGTCAGAGCTCTGGTCGGCACTTGCGCGATCCTTGGGTGTGCAGGTACACCGCACTACCGCGTATCACCCTCAGGCTAACGGCTTGTGTGAACGTTTTCACCGGTCGCTCAAGGCAGCGCTGCACTCTCGGATGGTAACTGGGTGGATCGTTTACCTTGGGTTGTGCTCGGGTTGCTTTCGGCTCCTAAGGAGGACCTCGACGCTTCGCCCGCTCAGTCAGCCGCTCGGGATCCTCCCTATAGTCCCCGGGTCCTATGTTCCCCGCTTTGTATGAGACCGGGGAATATCGGACCTTTTTGTATACAGAGGGCCCTATATTCCCCACTTTTCCCCAAAAGGGTCCTATGTTCCCCGTTTTGTATGTGCAGGGAAACATGGGACCTTTCTTTACAAAAAGGGTCCTATGTTCCCCTAGGGCACCCGGGGAACATAGGACCCTATTTATAAAGAAAGGTCCTATGTTCCCCGGCCAGCAGGTTTGACGCTGTTTGGCGCAAAAAGTGCATTTTCAATAATGCATTATTTAGGGCAGATTATTAAGAAGACAATGAATCATACAATTTCTATTTTTATATCACAAAAACGAATTCACAAAGTCCAGGTTGGCTAAAGTATGTGGAAACTTTCGACACTAAACCAATTTCAACTTATTAGGCTATAGCCTATATTTGGGCGCATAACCCACCCCGGTAGTTCTCTGATATTTATGCGTGAAATGTGTCACTTATCGAGGAAAATGCGCCTCGTCGAGTAGGTGAGCTGGCTCGTCTGTGTCTGAATGTAATATAGTAAGCCTATGTTCCTTAGGCAATTGTACCCGGGCATAGCTCAGTCGGTAGAGCTCTCGCCTATGGATGGCAAGGTCGTGAGTTCGATCCCGGGTGCCGCCAACTCAGCGTATGAGTAGCACATTGTGCGAGAAGTGCTGGGAGCTGAGGATAGGTGTTGTGTTCCGTCCTCAGCAGTCCATCTCCCAGAGGTCTAGTGCATTGTACCAGGGATAGACTCCTGCGTAAGCTGGCTGATACCGACAATAGGCCAATTCCGACCCACTTCTTCTATGTTCCCTAGAAAGCCGTCGTTCCCATCATAACCACACCAGCTTATTGGGAAAAGCATCTGACAGATATTAGATAGAAACCATCTGCTCAGTAAGGCCCTTTAAGCATCATAATTGTAATGATAATAATAATAATAATAATAACATAATAATAATGATGACAATAATAATAATAATGATAATAATAATAGCCTAATAATAATAATAATAATAATAATGATGATGATGATGATAATAATAATAATAATAACAATATAGCCGTATATATGAAATGCTAAAAATTGGATAATTGAAATATTTATAATTATAAAGTAGGCTAATATAGCATGGTAATAACAATAAAATAATAACAATATCTGCCTGGTCTCTTAAGATTCTAAGATGCTGTATGCTACAGAAATAACGGGACCTAGGCCTAGGCTAATGAATACGCCTTTTTGACAAAATATGAATGAAAGGCTAATCAACAACGCTAAAGCTGAATCACAAAACACATATTGCTCGAAAAATAATTTATAAATAGCCAAATGCACACATGATTTCGAGTTTGGAAATATTTAAAACTTGTCGTGGATGTGTGGTCATCTGCACGCAAGTTTCCTGGCGTTCTAAACCACATGATCAAAATTCACCTATGTCTAAACCGCCCGCCAACTTGCAACAATTTGCAACAATCGGTTGTTATCGGTGATAACTCATGGACTCACTGTCATGTGCTTACTAGCCTACAAGAAGACAAACAATAGCGATAGTTAAGGATGGTGATCGAGGGGGCAAAGTGTTGGTACATGAGAACTTCAGATATCAGAAGCACCGCACCAATCAAGACACCATTAGATGGAGGTGCTGGAGGTGGAACTGTAGAGTGCCACTGATCACAAATAGATTTGAAGTGGAGGACGTGGATGCTAACATTATTGTGCACGATGTTGGGGAACACGTGCATCCCCCTGACGGAGAAATGGTGCACCGTGCAGAATTCCGACAGGGGGTGATTGCAGAAGTTGCGAGGGAGCCAACAGTCCCAATCAGAAGGATCTATAATGCGCAAAGGCCTGTCTCCTGCGGCTCAAGGGTCAACTGGATGCTGGTCACAGAGATTTGGAATCATATTGGAGGGCTGTAAGCCACCACATTTTCAGATAGGCTGAGTAGAGGTTTTAGCCCCTCTTTGTTGAGTAGCCTAATGGACTAGGACTACTCATTTTGCTTTTTTGAAGAAGAAAAAAACCTTAACGTTAGGCTAGTTAGGCCTTGGAGATTTTTGTTTTAGACCATGCCTTTTCTGGGGGTCTTCTGCCATAGACCAACCCTTTTGCAGCCAAGCTTTTACTAGAAGCATTTTGTTATTAATAGCCTATTGTCAGTGTTACTATTGATAGTACTATGCCTGTAATTGTTATTTGTTATTAGGCCTCTTTTATAATTAGGCTATTATTATTATTAGTATTATTATTATTAGGCTGTTGTTGTTGTTGTTATTATTATTTATTATTATTATTATTATTATTATTGATATTATTACTATTACTATTATTATTATTATTATTATTAAAGAAGAACATCAAAGGATGTAAGGTAGCACTCATCAAATGAAAAAAAAAAAGACACAATTCTCTATTTTACCATTTCATTGTTTGGCATCAGTCATTAACTTGGCCGGGTGGTCTTCTTCAGAAACCTTAATGACTGATGCCAAACAATAAAATGGTGAAATAGAGGACTGCCTCTGTTATTTCTTTACCATTTGGTGAGTGTTACCTTACATCCTTTGATGTTCGTCTTTGATTCATGTTTTTGGTTTAGCACCTCCACAAGCCTTTAGTTTTTTGAGAAGCACATATTATTATTATTACGCAATTAGCCTATTGTGTAAGGTAGGCGGCCCCCGTTGATGGATACTTTGTGCTGGTCCTAAATTCCAAGTCCTGGTCTAAGTTCTCTGCCTAAAAAGTTCATCATTTAAGTCTTTTTGAAAGAAAGTCTGCCAAGTGATTTAATATGGAAAACGAACTGCAAAGTAACAAGAAAGTGGCTGAAGTGTCCAGTGCTGTGCAAATTGAAGTTTGAGCGAAGGTGGAAATGGCTACTGGTTATACTGGTAGGCGGGCCTACTGCAAGACAAACTTGCGTTGGTTGCCGACTGTCCATGCTGAGCCGGAGAGCCAACTAACTAGGCCTACTGCAGTAAATATTGGTAAGAAATAACAATAAAGCAAATTACAGCCTCCTCTATAGGCCGAATTTGGATACGCACTCAAGGTGGCCTGCGATATACAACAGCCAACAATGGTAATACGGCCTAATTTAATCAGCGGAGGAATAGATTGTCGTAGCCTACATCTCAGCCATGACCCCAGTTTTTATTATTTTGGACACGTTAAGGAAATAATTTGCAAAAAGGGTTCTAAGTTCCCCGGTTTGTTCCTCGATTGGCAATAGCGGGGAATATAGGACCCTTTATTTGGAAAAAGGTCCTATGTTCCCCTGGAAACAGCAAGGAATATAGGACCCTTTTTCCAAAAGAGGGTTCTATGTTCCCCGGTGTCTATTGCAACCGGGATTATAGGACCTTTTTAGGGGAAAACGGGGAATATGAGACCCTTTTTTTTTCAAAAGGGGAATATAGGACCTGGGGACTATAGGCACGGCCCCAGCCGCTCCGCGTCCCTGGGGAATTTTTGCCAGGGAGTTCCGCTCCTCGACCCCGTCCGGCCGTTTATCCTTTTTTGTCCAACAGCACTTGGGTTCCAGGCCCCGTTCACCACTGTTTTCCGCGGTCGTTCGTACCTGCGGAGCTCATGTTGGCTCGTTTTGTTTTTGTACGGCATGATGCTCACCGCTCGCCCCTCCAACCCCCATACGATGGCCCATTTCGGGTTCTTGAGACGGGTCCTAAGGGTTTTGTGCTGGATATGGGTGGGCGTAGGGAGCGTGTCACGCTTGATAGGCTTAAACCGGCGCACAGGGTGGCAGGCGAAGTTGTGTTTCCGGCCCAGGTTCCCCGTCGGGGTCGCCCTCCTTCCAGGACCCCGGCAGTGTCTTCACGGGTTCAGCGTTCTGCTTCTCAGCCGACATTGGACTGTGTTTCACCTACTGTTTCGGCTGAGGGACGGCGCAGCCGTTATGGCAGGCTGCTTAAGCCTCCAGTGAGACACTAAGTTTGTTTCCAGGAGTCCCTTCTGGGTGTTGGGGGGGGGGGGCTGTGTGGCGGACACTAGGGGCTGTGCCTCTCACTCAGCAGGGCTGTGAGCTGGGGGCGTGGTTTACGATGGGGGCGTGGTTTATGTTCCCAGGCTCACTGGTGCAGGGTTGTTCCTGCTGCAGTTGGTTTTTGGAGTTGAGGAATAAACATCAAACTCGCCTTTGTCTCCTGTGTTTTTCCTCATCCTGCCCCGCCCGGCCCATTAAATCCTGGCTTTTTAACAGTACCCCGCCCGGCCCTTTAAGTCCTGGCTTTTTAACAGAGCCCCACCCGGCCCTTTAAGTCCTGGCTTTTTAACAGAGCCCCAGCCGGCCCTTTAAGTCCTGGCTTTTTAACAGTACCCCGCCCGGCCCTTTAAGTCCTGGCTTTTTAACAGTACCCCGCCCGGCCCTTTAAGTCCTGGCTTTTTAACAGAGCCCCACCCGGCCCCTTAAGTCCAGGCTTTTTAACAGTACCCCGCCCGGCCCTTTAAGTCCTGGCTTTTTAACAGTACCCCGCCCGGCCCTTTAAGTCCTGGCTTTTCAGCAGAGCCCCACCTGGCCCTTAAGTCCTGGCTTTTTAACAGTACCCCGCCCGGCCCTTTAAGTCCTGGCTTTTTAACAGAGCCCCACCTGGCCCTTCAAGTCCTGGCTTTTCAACAGAGCCCCGCCCGGCCCTTTAACTCCTGCCTTTTTAACAGAGCCCCACCTGGCCCTTCAAGTCCTGGCTTTTCAACAGAGCCCCGCCCGGCCCTTTAAGTCCTGGCTTTTTAACAGAGCCCCACCCGGCCCTTTAAGTCCTGGCTTTTCAACAGAGCTCCGCCCTGCCCTTTAAGTCCTGGCTTTTTAACAGAGCTCCGCCCTGCCCTTTAAGTCCTGGCTTTTCAACAGAACCCCGGCCCTTTCAGTCCTGGCTTTTCAACAGTGCCCCGCCCGGCCCTTTCAGTGCTGGCTTTTCAACAGAACCCCGGCCCTTAAGTCCTGGCTTTTCAACAGAGCCCCACCCGGCCCTTTCAGTCCTGGCTTTTCAACAGAGCTCCGCCCGGCCCTTTCAGTCCTGGCTTTTCAACAGTGCCCCGCCCGGCCCTTTAAGTTCTGGCTTTTCAACAGAACCCCGGCCCTTAAGTCCTGGCTTTTCAACAGAGCCCCACCTGGCCCTTTCAGTCCTGGCTTTTCAACAGAGCTCCGCCCGGCCCTTTAAGTCCTGGCTTTTCAACAGAACCCCGGCCCTTTCAGTCCTGGCTTTTCAACAGTGCCCCGCCCGGCCCTTACAGTGCTGGCTTTTCAACAGAGCCCCACCCGGCCCTTTAAGTCCTGGCTTTTCAACAGAACCCCGGCCCTTTCAGTCCTGGCTTTTCAACAGTGCCCCGCCCGGCCCTTTCAGTGCTGGCTTTTCAACAGAGCCCCACCCGGCCCTTTAAGTTCTGGCTTTTCAACAGAACCCCGGCCCTTTCAGTCCTGGCTTTTCAACAGAACCCCGGCCCTTTCAGTCCTGGCTTTTCAACAGAACCCCGGCCCTTTCAGTCCTGGCTTTTCAACAGAACCCCGGCCCTTTCAGTCCTGGCTTTTCAACAGAGCTCTGCCCGGCCCTTTAAGTCCTGGCTTTCGGACAGAACCCCGGCCCTTTCAGTCCTGGCTTTCCAACAGTGCCCCGCCCGGCCCTTTCAGTGCTAGCTTTTCAACAGAGCCCCACCCGGCCCTTTCAGTCCTGGCTTTTCAACAGTGCCCCGCCCGGCCCTTTCAGTACTGGCTTTTCAACAGAGCTCCGCCCGGCCCTTTAAGTCCTGGCTTTTCAACAGAACCCCGGCCCTTTCAGTCCTGGCTTTTCAACAGTGCCCCACCCGGCCCTTTCAGTGCTGGCTTTTCAACAGAGCCCCACCCGGCCCTTTAAGTCCTGGCTTTTCAACAGAACCCCGGCCCTTTAAGTCCTGACTTTTCAACAGTGCCCCGCCCGGCCCTTTAAGTCCTGGCTTTTTAACAGTACCCCGCCCGGCCCTTTAAGTCCTGGCTTTTCAACAGAGCCCCACCCGGCCCTTTAAGTCCTGGCTTTTTAACAGTACCCCGCCCGGCCCTTTAAGTCCTGGCTTTTTAACAGTACCCCGCCCGGCCCTTTAAGTCCTGGCTTTTTAACAGTACCCCGCCCGGCCCTTTAAGTCCTGGCTTTTCAACAGAACCCCGCCCGGCCCGTTAAATCCTGGCTTTTTAACAGTACCCCGCCCGGCCCTTTAAGTCCTGGCTTTTCAACAGAGCCCCGCCCGGCCCTTTAAGTCCTGGCTTTTCAACAGTACCCCGCCCGGCCCTTTAAGTCCTGGCTTTTCAACAGAGCCCCGCCCGGCCCTTTAAGTCCTGGCTTTTCAACAGAGCCCCGCCCGGCCCTTTAGGTCCTGGCTTTTCAACAGAGCCCCGCCCGGCCCTTTAAGTCCTGGCTTTTCAACAGAGCCCCGCCCGGCCCTTTAAGTCCTGGCTTTTCAACAGAACCCCGCCCGGCCCTTTAAGTCCTGGCTTTTTAACAGTACCCCGCCCGGCCCTTTAAGTCCTGGTTTTTTCAACAGAGCCCCACTCGGCCCTTTAAGTCCTGGCTTTTTGACAGTACCCCGCCCGGCCCTTTAAGTCCTGGCATTTTAACAGAGCCCCAGCCCGGCCCTTTAAGTCCTGGCTTTTTAACAGTACCCCGCCCGGCCCTTTAAGTCCTGGCTTTTCAACAGAGCCCTGCCCGGCCCTTTAAGTCCTGGCTTTTTAACAGTACCCCGCCCGGCCCCTTAAGTCCTGGCTTTTCAACAGAGCCCCGCCCGGCCGGCCCTTTAAGTCCTGGCTTTTTAACAGTACCCCGCCCGGCCCTTTAAGTCCTGGCTTTTTAACAGAGCCCCACCCGGCCCTTTAAGTCCTGGCTTTTTAACAGAGCCCCAGCCGGCCCTTTAAGTCCTGGCTTTTCAACAGAGCCCTGCCCGGCCCTTTAAGTCCTGGCTTTTTAACAGTACCCCGCCCGGCCCCTTAAGTCCTGGCTTTTCAACAGAGCCCCGCCCGGCCGGCCCTTTAAGTCCTGGCTTTTTAACAGTACCCCGCCCGGCCCTTTAAGTCCTGGCTTTTTAACAGTACCCCGCCCGGCCCTTTAAGTCCTGGCTTTTTAACAGAGCCCCACCCGGCCCCTTAAGTCCTGGCTTTTTAACAGTACCCCGCCCGGCCCTTTAAGTCCTGGCTTTTTAACAGAGCCCCACCCGGCCCTTTAAGTCCTGGCTTTTCAACAGAGCTCCACCCGGCCCTTTCAGTCCTGGCTTTTTAACAGAGCTCCACCCGGCCCTTTAAGTCCTGGCTTTTCAACAGAGCCCCACCTGGCCCTTAAGTCCTGGCTTTTTAACAGTACCCCGCCCGGCCCTTTAAGTCCTGGCTTTTTAACAGAGCCCCACCTGGCCCTTCAAGTCCTGGCTTTTCAACAGAGCCCCACCTGGCCCTTAAGTCCTGGCTTTTTAACAGTACCCCGCCCGGCCCTTTAAGTCCTGGCTTTTTAACAGAGCCCCACCTGGCCCTTCAAGTCCTGGCTTTTTAACAGAGCCCCACCTGGCCCTTCAAGTCCTGGCTTTTCAACAGAGCCCCACCCGGCCCTTTCAGTCCTGGCTTTTCAACAGAGCTCCGCCCGGCCCTTTCAGTCCTGGCTTTTCAACAGTGCCCCGCCCGGCCCTTTAAGTTCTGGCTTTTCAACAGAACCCCGGCCCTTAAGTCCTGGCTTTTCAACAGAGCCCCACCTGGCCCTTTCAGTCCTGGCTTTTCAACAGAGCTCCGCCCGGCCCTTTAAGTCCTGGCTTTTCATCAGAACCCCGGCCCTTTCAGTCCTGGCTTTTCAACAGTGCCCCGCCCGGCCCTTTCAGTGCTGGCTTTTCAACAGAGCCCCACCCGGCCCTTTAAGTTCTGGCTTTTCAACAGAACCCCGGCCCTTTCAGTCCTGGCTTTTCAACAGAACCCCGGCCCTTTCAGTCCTGGCTTTTCAACAGAACCCCGGCCCTTTCAGTCCTGGCTTTTCAACAGAGCTCTGCCCGGCCCTTTAAGTCCTGGCTTTTCAACAGAACCCCGGCCCTTTCAGTCCTGGCTTTCCAACAGTGCCCCGCCCGGCCCTTTCAGTGCTAGCTTTTCAACAGAGCCCCACCCGGCCCTTTCAGTCCTGGCTTTTCAACAGTGCCCCACCCGGCCCTTTCAGTGCTGGCTTTTCAACAGAGCCCCACCCGGTCCTTTAAGTCCTGGCTTTTCAACAGAACCCCGGCCCTTTAAGTCCTGACTTTTCAACAGTGCCCCGCCCGGCCCTTTAAGTCCTGGCTTTTTAACAGTACCCCGCCCGGCCCTTTAAGTCCTGGCTTTTCAACAGAGCCCCACCCGGCCCTTTAAGTCCTGGCTTTTTAACAGTACCCCGCCCGGCCCTTTAAGTCCTGGCTTTTTAACAGTACCCCGCCCGGCCCTTTAAGTCCTGGCTTTTTAACAGTACCCCGCCCGGCCCTTTAAGTCCTGGCTTTTCAACAGAACCCCGCCCGGCCCTTTCAGTCCTGGCTTTTTAACAGTACCCCGCCCGGCCCTTTAAGTCCTGGCTTTTCAACAGAGCCCCAACCGGCCCTTTAAGTCCTGGCTTTTCAACAGAACCCCGGCCCTTTAAGTCCTGACTTTTCAACAGTGCCCCGCCCGGCCCTTTCAGTCCTGGCTTTTCAACAGTGCCCCGCCCGGCCCTTTCAGTGCTGGCTTTTCAACAGAGCTCCGCCCGGCCCTTTAAGTCCTGGCTTTTCAACAGAACCCCGCCTGGCCCTTTAAGTCCTGGCTTTTCAACAGAACCCCACCCGGCCCTTTAAGTCTTGTTTTTTTTCTTTCATTATTATTATTTATTTCTGATTTTTCCCTTTTTCTCCTATTTTGATTCAACAGTGCCCCGCCTAGCCCTTTAAGTCCTGGCTTTTTCAACAGAGCCCCGACCCTTTAAGTCTTACATGACATCTTAACTGCATGAGTATGTCAGCGAGGCGGAGCTAAACTGTCTTTTTTTATATAATTTATTTCTGATTTTTCCCTTTTTCTCCCAATTTAGTGGCCAATTGCTCCCTGTTCTGGTTCAAACACCCACCCCCATACTACATGCGTTCGCCGACTGCATCTCTCCAGCCAGCAGTCTCAAAGGAGACGCCTCATCACGGAAGTGGTGAGGCGAATCCAGGCCGAACCACCGCTTTTTCTGACACACACAGAGATGCATTCATGTGACAAACAAAAGCCTACTCCGCCCCCCTCCCTGCTGCTTCATCAAATCCGGCCATAGTCGGATCTGACGAGAACAAGGCCCGAACCCCGGTCCCCAGTGGGCACCTGCATCAACACAAAGCCAATGCTTAGACCGCTACACTACCGCAGACCATTAAACTGTATCTTGTCATGTCTTCTTGAGGACGTACATGACACAGTGGAACTTAATCTCTGTCTCTGGTCATGTCCTCATGAGGATGTACATTACTCAGTGGGACTTAGTCTCTGTCTCTGGTAATGTCTTCCTGAGGATGTACATTACTCTGTGGGACTTAGTCTCTGTCTCTGGTCATGTCTTTATGAAGATGTACATGACTCAGTGGGACTTAGTCTCTGTCTCTGGTCATGTCTTCATGAGGATGTGCATTACACAGTGGGAGTTCGTCTCTGTCTCCGGACATGTCTTCATGAGGATGTACATTACTCAGTAGGACTTAGTCTCTGTCTCTTGTCATGTCTTTATGAGGATGTACTTGTACATTACTCAGTGGGACTTAGTCTCTGTCTCTGGTCATGTCTTCATGAGGATGTACATTATTCGGTGGAACTTAGTCTCTGTCTCTGGCCATGTCCTCATGAGGATGTACATTACACAGTGGGAATTAGTCTCTGTCTCTTGTCCTGTCTTCATGAGGATGCACATTACACAGTGGGATTTTGTCTCTGTCTCTGGTCATGTCTTCATGACTCAGTGGGACTTAATCTCTGTCTCTTGTCCTGTCTTCATGAGGATGCACATCACTCAGTGGGACTTAGTCTCTGTCTCTTGCCATGTCTCCATGAGGATGTACATTACTCACTGTAACTTAGTTTCTGTCTCTTCTCATATCTCATGAGGACATACATTACACGGTGGGACTTAGTCTCTGTCTCTTGTTATGTCTTCATGTGGATGTACATTCCACTGTGGGACTTAGTCTCTGTCTCTGGTCATGTCTTCATGACTCAGTGGGACTTAGTCTCTGTCTCTTGTCATGTCTTCATAAGGGCGTACATTACACAGTTGGACTTAGTCTCTATCTGTTGTCATGTCTTCATGAGGGTGTACATTACTCAACAGAACTTAGTCTCTGTCTCTGGTCATGTCTTCATGAGGACATACATTACACAGTGGGACTTAGTCTCTGTCTCTGGTCATGTCTTCATGAGGATGTACTTTAGACAGTGGAACTTTTGTCTCCGTTTCTGGTCATGTCCTCATGAGGACGCACAGTACACAGTGGGACTTGGTCTCTGTCTCTTGTCATGTCTTCATGAGGACGTACATTACACAGTGGGAGTTAGTCTCTCTCTCTGTTCATGTCCTCATGAGGATGTACATTACTCAGTGGGACTTAGTCTCTGTCTTTGGTCATGTGATGATGTACATTACACAGTGGGACTTAGTCTCTGTCTCTGGTCCTGTCCTCATGAGGATGTACATGACACAGTGGGACTTAGTCTCCGTCTCTGGTCATGTCCCCATGAGGATGTACATTATGCAGTCTCTGTCTCTTGTGAGGAGAACTTTGTTAGAACTTTTAATGCTGAGATTTTCTAATATATGAATTGACTAAATATGTTTGGCAACATGCATTTGTATAGTTATATTTACATAGTTATATTTGTTATATTTATATTTGCACAGTTATATTTGCAATATTTATATTTGTATAGTCATATTTGTTATATTTATATTTTATAGTTATATTTGTAGTTATATTTGTTATATTTATATTTGTATAGTTATATTTGTTATATTTATATAATTATATTTGTATAGTTATATTTGCAGTTATTTTGTTATATTTATATAATTATATTTGTATAGTTATATTGGTATATTTATATTTGTATAGTTATATCTTATATATTTATATTTGTATCGTTATATTTGTAATATTTATATTTGTTAGATTTATATTTGTATAGTTCCATTTGATATATTTATATTTGTATAGGTATATTTGTTGTATTTATATTTGTATAGTTATATTTGTTATATTTATATTTGTACAGTTATCTGTTATATTTATATTTCAGATAACTATACAAATATATTTAACCCAGCCACTGAGGATGCACAAGCCAGTGCATTCTTAGTGCCGGTCCTAAGCCTGGACAAATGCAGAGGATTGCGTCAGGAAGGGCATCCAGTGTAAAATCTTTGCCAAATCAAATACGTGGATCATAAATAAGATTTCCATACCGGATCGGTCGAGGCCCGGGTTACGGGCCGCCACCGGTACTGTTAACCAGCAGGGTGCCGGTGGAAACTATGCTACTGCTGGGCGAAGGAGAAGGAGAGGGGGAAGGCATGTCCAGAGGCAGCTAGAGAGGAGGAAGGGTAGGCGTGTGGAGGTGAGAGTTGGAACATTGAATGTTGGCACTATGACTGGTAAAGGGAGAGAGCTGTCTGACATAATGGAAAGAAGAAAGGTAGGCATACTGTGTGTGCAAGAGACCAGGTGGAAGGGGAGTAAGGCCAGGAGTATCGGAGGTGGGTTCAAAGTCTTCTACCATGGCGTGAATGTGAGGAGAAATGGGGTAGGGGTAATTCTGAAGGAAGAGTATGTCAAGAGCGTGCTGGAGGTGAAGAGAGTGTCAGACAGAGTGATGAGTATGAAGCTGGAAATCGAAGGTGTGTTGCTGAATGTTATCAGCGCATACGCCCCGCAAGTTGGGTGTGAGATGGAAGAGAAAGAAGAATTCTGGAGTGAGTTGGACGACGTGGTGGAGAGGGTACCCAAGGAGGAGAGAGTGGTGATTGGAGCGGACTTCAATGGACATGTTGGTGAAGGGAACAGAGGTGATGAGGAGGTGATGGGAAGGTATGGAGTCAAGGAGAGAAATGTGGAAGGACATATGGTGGTTGATTTTGCGAAAAGGATGGAAATGGCTGTGGTGAATACATATTTCAAGAAGAGGGAGGAACACAGGGTGATGTACAAGAGTGGAGGAAAGTGCACACAGGTGGACTATATCTTATGTAGAAGGAGCGATCTAAAAGGGATTGAGACTGCAAGGTGGTGACAGGGGAGAACGTAGCTAGGCAGCATCGGATGGTGGTCTGTAGGATGACTTTGGAGACCAAGAAGAGGAAGCGAGTGAAGACACAGCCGAAGATCAAATGGTGGAAGTTGAAGAAGGAAGACTGTTGTGTGGAGTTCAGGCAGGAGTTAAGACAGACACTGGGTGGTAGTGAAGACTTGCCGGATGGCTGGGCAACCACTACAGAAATAGTGAGGGAGACAGCTAGGAAGGTACTTGGTGTGTCATCAGGACAGAGGAAGGAAGACAAGGAGACTTGGTGGTGGAGTGAGGAAGTACAGCAAATTACACAGAGAAAGAGGTTGGCAAAGAAGAAGTGGGATAGTCAGAGAGATGAAGAAAGTAGACAGGAGTACAAGGAGATGCAGCGTAAAGCAAAGAGAGAGGTAGCAAAGGCAAAGGAAAAGGCGGTGAGTTGTATGACAGGTTAGACACTAAGGAAGGAGAAAAGGACTTGTACTGATTGGCTAGACAGAGGGACCGAGCTGCAAAGGATGTGCAGCAAGTTAAGGCGATCAAGGATAGAGATGGAAATGTGCTGACAAGCGAGGAGAGTGTGCTAAGAAGGTGGAGGGAGTACTTTGAGGGGCTGATGAATGAAGAAAATGAGAGAGAGAGAAGGCTGGATGATGTGGGGATAGTGAATCAGGAAGTTCAGTGGATTAACAAGGAGGAAGTGAGGGCAGCTATGAAGAGGATGAAGAGTGGAAAGGCAGTTGGTCCAGATGACACAACTGTGGAGGCATGGAGATGTTTAGGAGAGATGGCAGTTGAGTTTTTAACTAGATTGTTTAACACAATCTTGGAAAGTGAGATGATGCCTGAGGAGTGGAGAAGAAGCATACTGGTACCGATTTTCAAGAACAAGGGTGATGTGCAGAACTGTAGCAACTACAGAGGTATAAAGTTGATCAGCCACAGCATGAAGATTTGGGAAAGAGTAATAGAAGCTAGGTTAAGAGGAGAGGTGATGATCAGCAGCAGCTGTATGGTTTCATGCCACGAAAGAGCACCACAGATGTGATGTTTGCTTTGAGAATGTTGATTGAGAAGTATAAAGAAGGCCAGAAAGAGTTGCATTGTGTCTTTGTAGATTTATAGAGAGCACATGAAAGGGTGCTGAGAGAGGAGGTGTGGTATTGTATGAGGAAGTCAGGAGTTGCAGAGAAGTATGTAGAAGTGGTGCCGGATACTATGTATGAGGGAAGTTTGACAATGGTGAGGTGTGTGGTTGGAATGACAGATGGGTTCAGCACCACTTTTCAGCACCACTTTTCCGACCATGTTGTAGCTTCCGTCTTCAAGTGAACCCAACAACGTGTGTGTTAATGTGCATGTGTGTGTCAACATACTTCATGCGCTGGTACCTTTTGTATGTGTTGAGGACCCAGGTGAGCAGAGAGACGATCTCGTTAGCCTTCAGATCTTCATCAGTCAGATCTTTGATACGAGCTGACACAGCGTGATGGTAAAGACAGAAAAACCTGAAACGCAGTAAAATCTGGAATGAAGCATTTGAGGTTGCAAGTTCATCATCACCCCCCCTCTTTCTTCCAATTGTACTTGGCCAATTACCCCACTCCTCCAAGTTGTCACAGTCGCTGCTCCAGCCTGTCTGCTGATCCGTGGAGGGCTGCAGACTACCATATGCCTCCTCCATACATTTGGAGTCACCAGCCACTTCTTTTCACCTGACAGCGAGGAGTTTCACCAGGGGGACGTAGCACGTGGGCAGATGACGCTATCCCCCCCAGTTCCCCCTCCCCTCTGAACAGGTGCCCCGGCTGAACAGAGGAGGCGCTAGTGCAGCGACCAGGACATATACTCACATACAGCTTCCCACCCGCAGACACGGACAATTGTGTCTGTAGGGACGCCCAACCAAGCCGGACGTAACATGGGGATTCCAACCAGTGATCCCCATGTTGGTGGGCAATTGAATAGATGATTGCGCCACCCGGATGCCCCATATGTTCATCAATACTTAAAACTGATGCACAAGTAAGTTGCTCTATGTACTCTACTATTCTCCTGACTGCACAGCCAATGAGACAAGTTCCAGCCTTTCCTAACAGCCATCACATGACATACCAGTCTGTTGTGCCATAACCCAAAGCACATGACATACCAGTCTGTTGTGCCATAACCCAAAGCACATGACATAACCATCTGCTGTGTCATAACCCAGAGCACATAACAAACCCATCTGCTGTGCCATAACCCAAAGCACATGACATACCCATCTGCCGTGCCATAACCCAGAGCACATGACATACCCATCTGCTGTGCCATAACCCAGAGCACATGACATACCCAACTACTGTGCCATAACCCAGAGCAGGGCTTGGTGCAATACCAAACGTCCATGAACTTCCATGTACTGCAGAGGCAAAGACTAAGCCTGATTTAGTACTCTTTATGATTTAGTACTCTTTATGACTTAGTATTCTTTATGACTTAGTACTCTTTATGATTTAGTACTCTTTATGACTGAGTACTATTTATGAATTAGTACTCTTTATGACTTAGTACTCTTTATGATTTAGTACTCTTTATGACTTAGTACTCTTTATGATTTAGTACTCTTTATGACTTAGTATTCTTTATGACTTAGTACTCTACGATTTAGTACTCTTTATGACTTAGTATAATTTATGACTTAGTACTCTTTATGATTTAGTACTCTTTATGACTGAGTACTCTTTATGAGTTAGTACTCTTTATGACTTGGTACTCTTTATGATTTAGTACTCTTTATGACTTAGTACTCTTTATGATTTAGTACTCTTTGTGACTTAGTACTCTTTATGATTTAGTACTCTGTGACTTAGTACTCTTTATGATTTAGTACTCTTTATGACTTAGTACTCTTTATGATTTAGTACTCTTTGTGACTTAGTACTCTTTATGATTTAGTACTCTTTATGACCTAATACTCTTTTTCTCTAATTTTATTTCTGATTTTTCCCTTTTTCTCCCAATTTAGTGGCCAATCAATCCCTATTTTAGTTCAAACACCCACCCTCGTACTGCATGCGTTCGCCAACTGCATCTCTCCAGCCGGCAGTCTGGAAGGAGACGCCTCACCACTTCCATGACAAGGTGAATCCAGGCCGAACCCCTGCTTTTCCCCCCACACACACAGAGACGTATTCATGTGACGAACACAAACCGACTCCGCCCCCCTCCCGAAGACAGCGTTGCCAATTATTGCTGCTTCGTCGAGTCCGGCCATAGTTGGATCTGACGAGAGTGGGGCGTGAACCCTGGTTCCCAATGGGCAACTGCATCAACACAAAGCCGATGCTTAGACCGCTACACCACCGTGGACCCAATGACTTAATACTCTTCTTGATTTAGTACTCTTTGTGACTTAGTACTCTTTATGATTTAGTACTCTTTATGATTTAGTACTCTCCATGCCTGTATCCTGTCAGAAAAAGACAATGCAGAGCTACTTCAGAAAGTGAGACCATGTGTTTTTCTTTACCAGTGGAAGCAACTACAACACAAACTGTCTGTGAATGTTCTCATTCATCCAGGTCATGGTTATCCAAAGGAGTTGAATCAAGTGCAACTGGACTTGGTATATATCCGTGAAGACGTTTCGCCTCTCATCCAAGAGGCTTCCTCAGTTCGTGCCTTTCTGACTAGACCAAGCTAGTCTGACTGGCTGGTGATGAGACTCAGTATTTATCCTCTATGAGTCGTTGTCGGAGCTATTGATATGCGTGGCTCTTTGTGATCAGATGTTTACCAACGCCCGTCGCTAACAGAGCCATAGATATGCGTGGCTCTTTTGTGTACTGATGTTATGGCTGCGCCCGTCGATATCGGAGCCATAGATATGTGTGGCTCTCCTGTGCTCCGATGTCCAGCCACGCCCGTCGCCATCGGAACTATTGATTTGCATTTGTTGCGACGGTCGTTGGGGTTGTTAATTTTGACTTCAATGTTCAGAGGTCATGAGAGTCGTTGGAGTCGTTAGTGACTGACTGTTGTTCTTGGAGGCTAGGTTTCTTGAGTCTCCTGGGTAGAGATGAAAGGACGGCATTGTAAGTGGGAGATAGGTGGTGTCGCAGACCTCCTCCTCTGTTGAGGGATGGTTTTTCCAGTTTCGCATAGATGGCTTCCTTCACCCCTCTTTCAAACCATCTATCTTCTCTGTCCAAAATGTGTACGTTACTGTCCTCGAAGGAGTGTGTCTTCTCCTTTAAGTGTAGATAGACTGCTGAGTCTTGTCCTGAGGAGTTTGGCCTTCTGTGTTGGGCCATCCGTTTGTGTAGTGGTTGTTTGGTTTCTCCTATGTATAGGTCAGTGCAATCCTCATTGCATTGTACGGCATACACCAGATTGCTTTTCCGGGTGTGTGGTACACGGTCTTTGGGATGAACCAGTCTTTGTCGGAGTGTGTTGCTGGGTTTGAAGTATACCGGGATGCGGTGTTTGTTGAAAATGCTCCTGAGTTTCTTGGAGACCTCAGAAACATACGGGATGACTGTGCTATTCCTTCTGTTCCTTTTCTCCTCGTCGCTCACCTGGTTGGTCTTTTTGGAACGAGTTGCAGTTTTCACAAAGGTCCAACTGGGGTAGCCGCAGGTTTTTAAGGCTCCCCTCCGGTGTTTGTGTTCTTCTCGTTGGGCCTGAGTGCTGCTGGGCACATTGTCAGCTCTGTGTTGCAAAGTTCTGATGACGCTCAGTTTGTGTTCCAGAGGGTGGTGTGAGTCGAAAAGTAGATATTGGTCTGTGTGTGTAGGTTTCCTGTAAACCCCAATGTGGAGGCTCCTGTCTTCCCCAATGTGGACGTCACAGTCCAAGGGCAAACTGTTGTTCTTTACGTCTTCCATTGTGAACTTAATGTTCTTGTCCACTGAGTTGATGTGTTTGGTAAACGCTTGCACCTCTTGTGTTTGGATTTTGACCAATGTGTCGTCCACATATCTGAACCAGTGGCTCGGAGGTGTTCCTCTGAAGGAGTTCAGAGTTCAAATACTGAGTCTCATCACCAGCCAGTCAGACTAGCTTGGTCTAGTCAGAAAGGCACGAACTGAGGAAGCCTCTTGGATGAGAGGCGAAACGTCTTCACGGATATATACCAGTCCTGTTGCACTTGATTCAACTCCTTTGGATACAACACAAACTGTAACCCTAATCATGTGATCACTTGACGCAGACCGAGAAACATCTTTTACCTTTGAGAATGTGTGTAGTAGTAGTAGTGTTAATATTGTCACGTCAGTATCCCGCAAGCAAGTACCGAGGACAGACTTGTCCGTTATCATTAAACTTGAAACTAAATGCAGATCTAAAAAAAAAATGTTATGTGCAAAAAATTAAGGGAACTGCAAGCCCTTCTCAGTTAAATTTTTTTTAACATTTTTCCCCCTTTTTCTCCCCAATTATTGTTTTTCTCTCCACTTGGCCAATTACCCCACTCTTCCAAGCCGTCCCGGTCTCTGCTCGACCCCCCTCTGCCAATCCAGAGAGGGCTGCAGACTACCACATGCCTCCTCCATACATGTGGAGTCACCAGCCACTTCTTTTCACCTGACAGTGAAGAGTTTCACCAGGGGGACGTAACGTATGGGAGGATCACGCTATTCCCCCAGTCACCCCTCCCCCCCAAACAGGTGCCCCGACTGACCAGAGGAGGCGCTAGTGCAGTGACCAGGACACATACCCACATCCAGCTTCCCACCCGCAGACACGGCCAATTGTGTCTGTAGGGACGCCCGACCAAGTCAGAGGTATCACAAGGATTCGAACCAGAGATCCCTGTATTGGTAGGCAATGGAACAGACTGCCATGCTACCCGGACGCCCTTTTTTTAAGGTCATGTAATGCCATGCTTTATTCATTCACATGGACAGTCTCAGTTCTATACTCGTACCTGTGGAAGGTGTTGTAGTGTGGAGGGAAACACTGCACCATGAGGATCTTGACAACAATGAGGTCATCCAGAACATACTTCCTGGTTATTTCCAGAAGGCGAACTAGCCACATCTTGTCTGACTTCCGCGTGTCTGACTGGGTACCTTCAATGCGTGTGCTGACTGTATCCTCCAAGACCTGAAATAAAAATGATGAAAATATGCCGAAAGAAAGATTTGGGTTACGGCTACACATTTCCATTCAGGTTTCACATTTTACTGAAAGTGTCCAAACAGTCAAGAATATTATAACTAGCATTATGACTGTCGTGGGGATGCTGGAGCCTATCCGAGCAGTCATGGGGCTGAAGGCGGGGAGACACCCTGGCCAGGCCGCCAAGCCATCACAGATAAGCAGTTGGGATAATGAATGGATGGGCATTCTGACTGTGGTAAGAATATGGAAGAGTTGACCAGTACACAACACTCAGTGTGTACAAATGGAAAACCAACATTTTCAAGCAAGTATCTTCGCTCCAGCTGAAATGGGATGAAGTCTGTCTTAGTAGTACAATTGGCATTTGTTCCAATACATGTGAAAGTTGTCCATGTATTTCAGCCACGTACGAGCACATTCAGTTTTAGCCAGGAGTGGAGTGAAACGAGATGGGAGCAGCGACATGCGGGAACAGGTCCTGTTAATAGGGCTTATTTTCCTCGGCTCTTCGGTGCATCAAGCAGAAGCGGGGGTCTTTTCGTGGTGTTTCAGGTTGCTACATGCTGGTGTCCTTTGTACGGATGTGAACTATAATGGCAGCACATGCAGGGTAACATTCTAGGACAAAAGGTAAATGTTTAATGATATTTAAGGAGCAAACACCAGGACACCAGTCCAAGCCCCTCATATTTCAATGTCTCTCACAATTGGGTCACATATAATTCTCACTGAAGGGGGAACAAGGGGTGGAAGGGACAGTCTGACAAGGCCTGTTGTGTCTCCTGTGTCATTCTGGTTTGCTGTTAAGCAGACACTGGGGAGGAAGGGCAGCCAACTGACAGGAATGTAGCACCCAGGCCAGTGGTAGTGTTGGGGTGAGACTGGCCCGAAAATGACTCCACAACCAGGCTCCTGATGTCCAGGAGTGTGTGGGGTGACTCTCTAGCTTCTCTATTTCCTGGTAACCATTTCTCACTACTGTTTATTGCGTTCGATAATAATTAAAGATACTGGGACAGAGGATGTTAAATGGGCCAGTGTCTTGGGTTTAGCTCCACGCCTGGACCAAGTTTTGTCCACGGTAGCTGGAGAAACAATCGACAGAACCAGCTCTCCCGTGGTTTTGGAACCAAGCTAGGGGAGGGTCCAGTCTGTCTGTGACCTGAGGTGTTGCAGCAAGCAGCGAGCTGAAGATCTTAGTCCAATACTAAACAAAGTGGTGTTCATAACCAGATAATACAGTTAAAATAGGCACCACTACAAATGACAAAGCATCCATCCATCCATCCATCCATTATCTGAACTGCTCATCCTGCTCTCAGGGTCGCAGGGATGCTGCAGCCTATCCCAGCAGTCATTGGGCAGCAGGCGGGGAGACACCCTGGACAGGCCACCAGGCCATCACAGGGCCGACACAGACACACACACACACACACATATATATATATATATATATATATATATATATATATATACACACACACACACACACACACACACACACACACACCCATTCATACCTAGGGACAATGTAGTACGGCCGAGTCACCTGACCTACATGTCTTTGGACTGTGGGAGGAAACCGGAGCCCCCGGAGGAAACCCACGCAGACACGGGGAGAACATGCAAGCTCCACACAGTGGATGACCCCGGATGAGCCACCAAGGTTGGACTACCCTGGGGCTTGAACCCAGGACCTTCTTACTGTGAGGTGACTGCGCTAACCACTGCGCCACCGTGCCGCCCATGACAAAGTGCAGTACAATAAATATTTTGGTTAAAAACTGGGAAGTAGAGACAAGGACTTCATTTAGTTTACTTCCTATTTTTCACACACCATGCAACAGGTGGAAACTCAAGATGACAACTGGCACTCAAGTTCAACTTAAGTCGTGCATACACAGACTTGACTTGTGCTAAAAAGGGACTTCAGACTTGACTCAGACTTGTCAAAAATGACTTGTGAACAATAAGAGCCTTTGAATAAAAGATGTATGATCATGAAAACCACAGGGGAAAAAAAACTCTGCCCCATCACTGTGCACATCACACTGTGCACCAGCATAATCTGGACACCACCACACTCCTTACATACTGCAGCATAGCTTCATGGCTTCCAACATGGGTCCATTCATTGCTGCCTTTTGGCTCGAAGCTCATGGAGTTGAACAAAAGGATTGCTACAAGTATACAGTAATAGAATTAAAGACGCTGGAATGACAACGTCAAACTATCCCACACCTAAAAACTTGTCTGGACAGGTCAGTCCTTTAGCCTTGCTAGCATAGCCACTGCTGGTTTTCCACATAACCTGCGGGCACTTTGTTCACATAACAAGCATTTCAGTGTGACAGCCATGTCAAGTCACCTGTGGAGGGTTATGTACAGAAAAACTAATCATAATTTAATGGAAGTCTGCCGAATACGATGTCTGCTATTGGTGCCATACAATGATACTCAACATCAGTCAGTCAGCTCACTCATTCGCTCACTCACGCATGCACACACACCACTCTTGCTCTAGTACAGAGATGGTAATGAAAAATAAGATCATGTTCTATAAATACATTTATATTCAAATATTATTTATGTCATATCGCATTATCTATGTTGCATTGTAATGTTTCCCTACTAAAGCAGCAAGGAATGGTGTGTTAGAGAGAGAGAGAGAGAGAGAGAGAGAGAGAGAGAGAGAGAGAGAGAGAGACAGGGAGAGAGAGAGAGAGACAGGGAGAGAGAGAGACAGGGAGAGGGAGAGAGAGAGAGAGACAGGGAGAGAGAGAGAGAGAGAGAGACCGTACCGACTGGCTAGTGCTGTGCCTGGCTATGTGCCCTTGTGTGGCAGTAAAACTGGCCGTCATATTCGGCACAGTTTTATTGATTTATTTTTCTGTTCATTCTCCCCTCTTCCCTGAAGCTGTCATATACACGCCTCTTTCCTATATCCTCAACTAGCAGTCTTGGTGAATTTCTTAAAATAGCCATACAGCTATTTAAACCGAACCATCTTGTAAAGTTGAGACTTGACTCAGACTCATGACCAGAGTAGAGACTTGACTCAGACTCGTGACCGAAGAGTTGAGACTTGACTCAGACTTGTATTTGAGGATTTGCAAACATCCCTGCCATGCAATAAGAGCATGGAAGCACTAAAGCCAACTCATCACACATTGTTATGCAAAAAGATTGCATGTGTATCACTGCATAATCTTGTCCATGTCTACCACATTGTTTGGAAACACAACCTTTATCCCTCTACCATCTTCATCTCACCAAGTATCTAAACATAACTTGTACCCCGACCCTTTGCCCTCCTGTAAACTTGCCTTGAACATCCTGTCCTTCCAGAGTTTAGGTCGTCCTGGTGGAATGAAGCCAGTCTGTTTCTTCCGGTCTAACATGCGTTGATCAATCTTCTCTTCCCGCTCAATGATGCGAACCACAGAGACTAGCATTGTAGGGTCACTGCGAACAGTCACCATAGAACGTTGGAGCACCATCCATAGCTGCTTAGCTAGCTCATCTGACAATGCCTGAACCTGGAAAAGAATTAAATCAAACAGAAAATGTATTTAATTCTGAAGAATTTAACAAGTTGATATTCCACCTACAAGAAGAATTCTGGAGTGAGTAGGATGACGTGGTGGAGAACATTCCCAAGGAAGAGAAAGTGGTGATTGGAGCGGACTTCAATGGACATGTTGGTGAAGGGAACAGAGGTGATGAGGAGGTGATGGGTAAGTATGGTGGCAAGGAGAGAAATGTGGAAGGACAGATGGTGGTGGCTTTCGCGAAAAAGATGGAAATGGCTGTGGTGAATACATACTTCAAAAAGACGGGGAACACAGGGTGATGTATAAGAGAGGAGGAAAGTGCACACAGGTGGACTACATATTATGTAGGAGGCGTGATCTGAAAGGGATTGAGACTGCAAGGTGGTGACAGGGAATAATGTAGCAAGGCAGCATCAGATGGTGGTCTGTAGGATGACTTTGGAGACCAAGAAGAGGAAGCGAGTGAAGGCAGAGCCAAGGATCAAATGGTGGAAGTTGAAGAAGGAAGACTGTTGTGTGGAGTTCAGGCAGGAGTTAAGTCAGGCACTGGGTGGTAGTGAAGAGTTGCCGGATGGCTGGACCAGCACTGCAGAAATAGTGAGGGAGACAGCTAGGAAGGTACTTGGTGTGTCATCAGGACAGAGGAAGGAAGACAAGGAGACTTGGTGGTGGAATAAGGAAGTACAGCAAAGTATACAGAGGAAGAGGTTGGCAAAGAAGAAGTGGGATAGTCAGAGAGATGAAGCAAGTAGACAGGAGTACAAGGAGATGCAGCATAAAGTGAAGAGAGAGGTGGCAAAGGCAAAGTAAAAGGCGTATGGTGAATTGTATGACAGGTTTGTCACTAAGGAAGGAGAAAAGGACTTGTACCGATTGGCTAGACAGAGGGACCGAGCTGCGAAGGATGTGCAGCAAGTTAGGGTGATCAAGGATAGAGATGGATATGTGCTGACAAGTGAGGAGAGTGTGCTGAGAAGGTGGGAAGGAGTACTTTGAGGAGCTGATGAATGAAGAAAATGAGAGAGAGAGAAGGCTGGATGATGTGGGGATAGTGAATCAGGAAGTTCAGTGGATTAGCAAGGAGGAAGTGAGAGCAGCTATGAAGTGGATGAAGAGTGGAAAGACAGTTGGTCCTGATGACATACTTGTGGAGGCATGGAGATGTTTAGGAGAGATGGCAGCAGGGTTTTTAACTAGATTGTTTAACACAATCTGAGAAAGTGAGAGGATACCTGAGGAGTGGAGAAGAAGCAAACTGGTACCGATTTTCAAGAACAAGGGTGATGTGCAGAACTGTAGCAACTACAGAGGTACAACACTAGAACGACCGGGATTTCACTCCTACCTAAAATGACCATGGGCAGTCAAAATGACAGCTGGTTTTTAAACTCTATATTGTGTCAAGATAAATACTCAATTGAGATATTAATGCATTACAAGTGTTAGTATGTCTGTTATGAAACTGACACCAAAATTAACATTTTAACAAATTCAATACTAATTTTCAAACAATTTAAAATGGCTGCTGTCCAACGCCTGTAAATACTGCAATGCCTCGGTGGTAGTCATGGTGCATCTGTAACAATGTCTGTAACCAGACATGTTGGCAATAATCAAAAATCAAGTTTAGACTATTTGTCTGCACCGGAGGACGCTAGTGTGTTTCTAGGACAGAGCAATTACCTTCATGAAGGAAATGATGCGACCAACCCACGTCACAAATAGTGACATGACGTGTGCCGTGTCGCGCAAATTACGTGCAGTCATTTCGACCAGTTCTAGTCGTTTTAGGTAGATCTTATCGTAACTTTTTTTTTATTTTGTATAACTGATCTAAAACTAATTTCAATGCAAATTCGAAAAATTTAGGAGCATTCAGGGAGCGGCAGGTCTGCGTTTTTTTTTTTCACAAAGTTATCAAACTTTGAAAATCCAAAACGGTCATAATGACTGTCTTGATCGTTCTAGATAAAGTTGATCAGCCACAGCATGAAGATATGGGACAGAATAATAGAACCTAGGTTAGGGGGAGAGGTTATGATCAGAAAGCAGCAGTATGGTTTCATGCCATGAAAGAGCACCACAGACGTGATGTTTGCTTTGAGAATGCTGACGGAGAAGTATAGAGAAGGTCAAAAGGAGTTACATTGTCTCTTTGTGGATTCAGAGAAAGCATACGACAGGGTGCCGAGAGAGGAGGTGTGGTATTGAATGAGGAAGTCGGGAGTTGCAGACAAGTATGTAGGAGTGGTGCAGGACATGTATGAGGGAAGTGTGACAGTGGTGAAGTGTATGGTTGGAATGACAGATGGGTTCAAGGTGGAGGTGGGATTACATCAAGGATCGGCTCTGAGCCCTTTCTTGTTTGCCCTGTCTTGTTTTGACAGGTTGACGAAGGAGATCAGGCAGGAGTCTCCGTGGACTATGATGTTTATGGATGACATTGTGATCTGTTGTGAGGGTAGGATGCAGGTTGAAGAGAGCCTGGAGAAGTGGAGGTATACACTGGACAGAAGAGGAATGAAAGTCAGTAAGAGGAAGACAGAATATCTACACATGAATGAGAGGGAGGGCAGTGGAATGGTGAGGATGCAAGCAGTAGAGGTGGTGAAGGTACTACTACTACTACTTTCGGCTGCTCCTGTTAGGGGTCGTCACAATGGATCATCCATTTCCATTTCTTCCTGTCTTTTGCGTCCTCCTCTGTCACACCAGCCACCTCCATGTCCTCCCTCACCACATCCATAAACCTCCTCTTTGGCCTTCCTCTTTTCTGGCAGCTCCATATTCAGCATCCTTCTCCCAATATACCCGGCATCTCTTCTCCACACATGTCCAAGCCATCTCAATCTTGCCTCTCTTGCTTTGTCTCCAAACCATCCAACTCGAGCGGTCCCACTAATATAATCATTCCTAATCCTGTCCTTCTTCATCACTCCCAATGAAAATCTTAGCATCTTCAACTCTGCCACCTCCAGCTCTGCCTCCTGTCTTTTTGTCAGTGCCACTGTCTCCAAACCATATAACATAGCTGGTCTCACTACCATCTTGTAAACCTTCCCTGTAACTCTTGCTGGTACCCTTCTGTCACAAATCACTCCTGACACTCTTCTCCACCCACTCCACCCTGCCTGCACTGTCTTCTTCACCTCTCTACTGCACTCCCCGTTACTTTGGACAGTTGACGCCAAGTATTTAAACTCATATGCCTTCGTCACCTCTACTCCTTGCATCCTCACCATTCCACTGTCCTCCCTCTCATTCACGCATAGGTATTCCATCTTGCTCCTACTGACTTTCATTCCTCTTCTCTCCAGTGCATACCTCCACTTCTCAAGGCTCTCCTCAACCTGCACCCTACTCTCGCTAGAGATCACAATGTCATCTGCGAACATCATTGTCCATGGAGACTCCTGCCTGATCTTGTCTGTCAACCTGTCCATCACCATTGCAAACAAGAAAGGGCTCAGAGCCGATCCTTGATGTAATCTCACCTCCACCTTGAACCCATCTGTCATTCCAACTGCACACCCCACCATTGTCAAACTTCCTCATACATATCCTGCACCACTCCTACATACTTCTCTGCAACTCCTGACTTCCTCATACAATACCACACCTCCTCTCTCGGCACCCTGTTGTATGCTTTCTCTAAATCTACAAAGACACAATGCAACTCTTTCTGACCTTCTCCATACTTCTCAGTCAACATTCTCAAAGCAAACATCGCATCTGTGGGGCTCTTTCGTGGCATGAAACCATACTGCTGCTCGCTAATTGTCACCTCTCCTCTTAACCTAGCTTCTATTACTCTTTCTCATATCTTCATGCTGCGGCTGATCAACTTTATACCTCTGTAGTTGCTACAGTTCTGGACATTGCCCTTGTTCTTGAAAATCAGTACCAGTATGCTTCTTCTCCACTCCTCAGGCATCCTCTCACTTTCCAAGATTGTGTTAAACAATCTAGTTAAAAACCCCACTGCCATCTCTCCTAAACACCTCCATGCCTCACCAGGTATGTCATCAGGACCAACTTCCTTTCCACTCTTCATCCTCTTCATAGCTGCCCTCACTTCCTCCTTGTTAATCCACTGAACTTCCTGATTCACTATCCCCACATCATCCAGCCTTCTCTCTCTCTCATTTTCTTCATTCATCAGCCCCTCAAAGTACACCTTCCACCTTCTCAGCACACTCTCCTCACGTGTCAGCACATTTCCATCTCTATCCTTGATCGCCCTAACTTGCTGCACATCCTTCGCAGCTCGGTCCCTCTGTCTAGCCAATCGGTACAAGTGCTTTTCTCCTTCCTTAATGTCTAACCCGTCATACAACTCACCATACGTCTTTTACTTTGCCTTTGACACATCTCTCTTCGCTTTACCCTGCATCTCCTTGTACTCCTGTCTACTTTCTGTATCTCTCTATCCCACTTCTTCTTTGCCAACCTCTTCCTCTGTATACTTTGCTGTACTTCCTTATTCCACCACCAAGTCTCCTTGTCTTCCTTCCTCTGTCCTGAGGACACACCAAGTACCTTCCTAGCTGTCCCCCTAACTATTTCTGCAGTGGTTGCCCAGCCATCTGGCAACTCTTCACTACCACCCAGTGCCTGTCTTAACTCCTGCCTGAACTCCACACAACAGTCTTCCTTCTTCAACTTCCACCATTTGATCTTCGGCTGTGTCTTCACTCGCTTCTTCTTCTTGGTCTCCAAAGTCATCCTACAGACCACCATCTGATGCTGCCTAGCTACGCTCTCCCCTGTCACCACCTTGCAGTCTCCAATCCCTTTTAGATTGTGCCCTCTACATAAGATATAGTCCACCTGTGTGCACTTTCCTCCACTCTTGTACGTCACCCTGTGTTCCTCCCTCTTCTTGAAATATGTATTCACAGCCATTTCCATCCTTTTCGCAAAATCGACCACCATCTGTCATGCCACATTTCTCTCCTTGACTCCATACCTACCCATCACCTCCTCATCACCTCTGTTCCCTTCACCAACATGTCCATTGAAGTCCGCTCCAATCACCACTCTCTCCTCCTTAGGTACCCTCTCCACCACGTCATCCAACTCACTCCAGAATTCTTCTTTTTCATCCATCTCACACCCAACTTGCGGGGCATATGCGCTGATAACATTCAGCAATACACCTTCAATCTCCAGCTTCATACTCATCACTCTGTCTGACACTCACTTCACCTCCAGCACGCACTTGACATACTCTACCTTCAGAATTACCCCTACCCCATTTCTCCTCCCATTCGCACCATGGCAGAAGAGTTTGAACCCTCCTCCGATACTCCTGGCTTTACTCCCCTTCCACCTGGTCTCTTGCACACACAGTATGCCTACCTTTCTTCTTTCCATCATATCAGACAGCTCTCTCCCTTTACCAGTCATAGTGCCAACATTCAAAGTTCCGACTCTCACCTCCACACGCCTACCCTTCCTCCTCTCTAGCTGCCTCTGGACATGCCTTCCCCCTCTCCTTCACCAAACAGTAGCATAGTTTCCACCGGCACCCAGCTGGTTAACAGTACCGGTGGCAGTCGTTGGTAACCTGGGCCTCGACCGATCCGGTATGGGAATCTTATTTATGCCCTTCCTGACGCAACCCTCCCCATTTGTCCGGGCTTGGGACCGGCACTAAGAATGCACTGGCTTGTGCATCCTCAGTGGCTAGAGTTGGCGAAGGTGTATGAATTTAAATACCTGGGGTCAACTGTTCAAAGTAACGGGGAGTGCAGGACAGAGGTGAAGAAGAGAGTGCAGGCAGGGTGGAGTGGGTGGAGGAGAGTGTCAGGAATGACAGAAGGGTACCAGCAAGAGTTAAAGGGAAGGTTTACAAGACAGTTGTGAGACTAGCTATGTTATATGGTTTGGAGACAGTGGCACTGATGAAAAGACAGGAGGTGGAGCTGGAGGTGGCAGAGTTGAAGATGATAAGATTTTCATTGGGAGTGATGAAGAAGGACAGGATTAGGAACGAGTATATTAGAGGGACCACTCATGTTGGACAGTTTGGAGACAAAGCAAGAGAGGCAAGATTGAGATGGTTTGGACATGTGGGGAGGAGAGATGCTGGGTATATTGGGAGAAGTATGCTGAATATGGAGCTGCCAGGGAAGAGGAAAAGAAGAAGGCCAAAGAGGAGGTTTATGGATGTGGTGAGGGAGGACATGCAGGTGGCTGGTGTGACAGAGGAAGATGCAGAGGACAGGATGACATAGAAAGGGGTGATCTGCTGTGGTGACCCCTATTGGCAGCAGCCAAAAGGAGAAAAAGATATTCCGCTTACACAGCTCAAGTCATCCTTTCTACTGAGAATACTCTATACCACTGCTGGTAAAAACACGTGCTATAAGTCAACATACATGTAAATGAAGGATTTGATGTGAATATTAGGAAGAATACAAAAGGCTAAATATGTAAAAGTTAGGGGTTGAACCCACTCTAGAATCCCTTTGTGGGGAAGCAGGCTTTGATGTGGCTGTAATGAATACCATCAGTAGTAGTATCATAAAAGTTATATTTTTGATCTTTGTAATTCCTTTCAGACAGTGTAGTGTACAATCAACACATAAGGACATTTATGAAGCTGGTGAAAATATACGTATCTGGTCAGTTGAGCTTAGTCTGTGGCAAGGGGGTGCTGGACACAGAAGAGTGAGTGTTTTCTAAGGGACTTGCCTGAACAGGGCAGTAAAGTGCAACAATGAGCTTTGCTGTCTTGCATTTTGGCAACATGACCACCTTAAAGCTACAGCTGTACACATGATGCATTTCTCTTAAAGCCGTGTATGAGCTTCACGTCTTTGCTTGTTTTAAAAATCCAATTTACATCTTCAAAGTAGGTGTGGATGAGGTTCATGTCGCTGGTGTTCTTGCTGTCCATGCGGTATTGCTCGTACATCAGGTCATCTCGAGAACACTCAAGGTCCATCAGCTTTCGGTGGGCCTGAAGCAGCTCAGCTTGTTCTATCAGCTCCTGCGTCTCTTTCACTATCTCTGGTACTGCACAGAAGAAAAAAAGAAAAGAAAAGAAACATGAAGCAAAAGTTCTTTGACAACATCCAAGTAAATTTAACTTTACCTGAACTAAACATTAAGCGATGAGTTAATTCTTCTCAGAGTCATCAGACTGATACTTTAAAAAGTCACACTCCCTTGGCAGTGTTTCTTAAAATACTTAATTTATTTTGTCACCCAATAAAGAAGGTGGCTTGTTTTGTGTTGAAAATGAGAACTGTGTTGAATATCCACTGAGCACTTTAAATAGCAGATACTGACAGATCATTTAAAGTGTGAGGGAGTATTACTAACTAATAAAAGACTCGTGTAGTCATTCCCTCTACTCATACAGTAAAACGATGGTCTCTCTAGCTGCCCAGTATGGTAAGTCACACCATCTGACATTGAAAAGAATTGCAGAACTAAGACATGGTGAGGCAGCGTCATTTTGCTCTGAGAATCCGAGTCTTTGTCGGGGTGCTAGACCTGCTAGATCAACTACATCAGAAGGAGAATCAAGTTAACTGTGGTTCCACTGTTACCTGACTTTCATCAAACCTGACACATGCCCTTACAACTGACTTCCCCTGATAATGCCCTTACAACTGACTTCCCCTGATAATGCCCTTACAACTGACTTCCCCTGATAATGCCCTTACAACTGACTTCCACTGATAATGCCCTTACAACTGACTCCCCCCGATACACCCTTTCACAGCATTTCCTGTGCCCACATGGTATGACTTCTTTAACTGGCGAAAGTTTGAAGTTCAACGTATAATAATAATTTTATTTATATAGCACTTTTCTAAAACAATGTTACAAAGTGCTTTACAAAGAAATAAAACCAGACAAGGCAAAAATAAGAGTAAGACCAAATAAGTAAGAGTAAAAATAAAAACAGTATAAATAAATAAAAACAACTGTTAAACACATGTAAAAGCTTTCTTTCATAAAAAGAAAAGTTTTAAGATGAGATGTAAAAGAAGCTAGAGACTTGGTGTGTCTTAGTTCAGCAGGAAGACAGGTACATAGTGTGGGGCTCTAACGGCAAAAGCCCCATCACCCTTTGTAACAAACCGAGACCTGGAATAACCAGCAGGGCTCCATCTGCAGACCTTGATGGTGGAGGGGGCACATACCAGGTCAATACATCACACATGTTTGTAATAATAATAATAATAATGATATGTATGTAGGAGCAAGACCATTTAAAGCCTTGAAAGTGAGTTATACATTTTTAAAATCAATATGAAATATAACGGGGAGCCAGTGTAGGGAGGCAACACAGGAGTGATGTGATCATGCCTCTTTGTCCCTGTAATGAGTCGAGCAGCGGCATGTGGTACCAACTGCAGATGGTGGAGGGAGCCCTGGCTGATACCAGAATGAAGTGCGTTACAACAGTCACCCCAAGACTAGATAAAAGCATGTACAACCTTTTACAGCTCAGCAGTTGATAAAAAACAAAACAAAACCTAGTTTTGGATGTAATAATTTTGGATATATGCTGGAGAAAGCATGGCTGAACATGTTTAATTTAATTATCAAAACCGAAGTCAGCATTGACTACTGCCCCAAGATTCCTAGCAGCCTGCTTAATACTACCTGACAGACCACCAAGATTAGTACCAGAAGGGCTGATGGAATGACCTCAGACATCATTAAGTTTGAGAACATTTTCAGACATCCAGGATTTAATGTCAGAGAGGCAAGTTGTGAGATTTGCTAGGGCACTGGTTCATGGGTTTTAGTGGCATGTATAATGAGTGTCGTCAGCATGAAAATGGTAATTGTCTGGCTGGGAGAACTGGCGTGAGATCGGCTGAGGAAGCCTGGTCTCCTGCATCCGGTGGGCCCAAGGACCACGGCCCTGACCGGTGCTGTGCCCGAAGAGAAAACACAGAGGGCGGTCTGACAGGACACGGAAGCAGGACAGGCTAAGCTAACTGCTAGCCCATGCAGACCGGCAGTTACAACAGTCATGCTGGCTGGTGTTCGTTCTCCTGGACAGTGATTTTTTGTTGTTGTTTAGTTTAGATATATGTGTTAGTTTGGATATGTGTGTTCTTGTACTTTTTGGATATGTGTTGTTGTCTTTGTGTTGCACTGCTGTGTGCTGGGGAAAGGATGTTTTGTTTCATTTCATGTGCGCAAGTGCATGAAACGAAACGATAAAGTGTTTCTGATTCTGTCTGATACAGAATAGCCAACCTGAATAGGTTTCAGTCGAGGGCTATTAAGCATAGTACTGAATTCATGAGTAAGCCACATGTCTCACAGTCTCTGCTGGGTTACCAGTTCTAAGCAGGGATGTACACTGAATTCATGAGTAAGCCACGTGTCTCACAGTCTCTGCTGCGCTACCAGTTCTAGGCAGGGATGTACACTAAATAAATGAGTAAGCCATGTGTCTCACAGTATCTGCTAGGTTACCAGTTCTAAGCAGTGATGTGCACTGAATTCATGAGTAAGCCACGTGTCTCTCAGTCTCTGCTGGGTTACCAGTTCTAAGCAGCGATGTACACCAAATTCATGAGTAAGCCACGTGTCTCACAGTCTCTGCTGGGTTACCAGTTCTAAGCAGGGATGTACACTGAATTCATGAGTAAACCACGTGTCTCAGAGTATCTGCTGGGTTACCAGTTCTAAGCAGGGATGTACACTAAATTCATGAGTAAGCCATGTGTCTCACAGTCTCTGCTAGGTTACCAGTTCTCAGCAGGGATGTATACTGAATAAATGAGTAAGCCACGTGTCTCACAGTCTCCGCTGGGTTACCAGTTCTAAGCAGCGATGTACACTGAATTCATGAGTAAGCCACGTGTCTCACAGTCTCCGCTGGGTTACCAGTTCTAAGCAGCGATGTACACTGAATTCATGAGTAAGCCACGTATCTCACGGTCTCTGCTGGGTTACCAGTTCTAAGCAGGGATGTCCACTGAATTCATGAGTAAGCCACGTGTCTCACAGTCTCTGCTGGGTTACCAGTTCTAAGCAGAAATGTACACTGAATTCATGAGTAAGCCACGTGTCTCACAGTCTCTGCTGGGTTACCAGTTCTAAGCAGGGATGTACACTGGATTCATGAGTAAGCCATGCGTCTCACAGTCTGTGCTAGATTACCTGTTCTAAGCAGGGATGTACACTGAATTCATGAGTAAGCCACTTGTCTCACAGTCACTGCTAGGTTACCAGTTCTAAGCAGCGATGTACACTGAATTCATGAGTAAGCCATTTGTCTCACAGTCTCTGCTAGTGTAACCAGCACAACAGGGGAAGGGGCCTATGCTTGCGCAGGGACAGTCTACAGTCTAATGTCTGACTGCTATTTTCAAAATAAAAAAATATATAACTTCAAGTATTTTATAGAGCGGTGTGGTCAGTGGGGTAGTATATGGCCTGAAACGCTAATTAACCAATCTCCTGGCTGGCTCGCCAACTTTCTGTAACCTGCACGACAGGGGAAGGGGCCTATGCTTGCGCAGGGACAGTCTACAGTCTAATGTCTAAGTTCAGTGGAGACTGGTGTAGGTTTTTTTCTAGACCAGATTCTAGTACTCACCCCAAAGACAACACACACACTCGTGGGTATAGTTTACAATAAAAAAAATATTTATTTCAACAATTCAAAGTCAAGTTATTTCAATATCAATACTAAATGAGATGTGTTATATTATTTACTTAAATGTTCTTCCTAATATTCTATTTATGGTCTATATCTATCTATATTCTATTTTATACCCTTCTAATATATTACTTATGCAACCATATTCTATATTAACAAATTAAACAAAATAATCCAAAATAAAGTATGAGTGCACTCAAAGAAAATAATAAAGAAAAGAAAAGGGGGAATGATTCAGTCTTCCAATTTGTGCAAGGTGCAATGTCCAGATCCTACCACAATCACAGCGGCAATTTAATGTAGAGGGTGATGATGATGAATCCAAATCCCGGGCAATGATGGGGGCTCCAAAAGGGGGTATCCGAGGGTTCCAAAAGGTATAGCAAGGGGGGTTGTTCGGGTTACTAAAAAAAACAGTCAGGATTCCAGCAGTGCACAACACACAAGAGACAAGAGTCTTCCCTTCCTTCTTCCTTCAACAGGAGATCATCTATCAAGGAAACTTCGTGGGGGGAATCTTTATGTCGTAGTTCAAATGTCCTGTAGTTCAAATATCCATAGTTCAAGTATCCGTCGTCAAAGTTGTCCGTATTTCAAAATATCCGTATTTCTCTTCTCTTCCAGTCTTTCTCTCGTCAGATTCACTCTCTCTTCTCCATTGTTGACGGTTGTTTGTTATGGTTTAAACTCTGTAGCTCGTGTGCCTCCTAGAGGCTACTAGTGGAACGTACATATGTCACAGGGTACATGTAATCATGTGGGTTACATTCTCCCCCTCCAAACCGCATCAGTCTCTGCATGCGTCTAACACTGTACGGTCTTGCAGAGGGCACTATAGAATAATCAGGGACATTTCTGCCCAAACTTTCGAAAAATGAGGCAATGGCTAGGACTAAAGGCCTTCCTAGTTCCCCATAACACAGTCTCTCAGGGGGATGTCTTTCTCTGATAGATCTTCTGATCGGTTCACTCTCAGACGGGTTTCCGTCAGACGGGTCAGCCTGGGCTGTCACACCAGTGGGCAGTGCACTATCGGGTTCAAGTGGGTTGTTTTCAGGTGAACATCCTTCAATGGGTCCAAATTGAGGTCCAACAGCAGTAGATGACGCGGGGTCTCCCTCAGGTAAGTGTCTTCGAACAGGTTCAGAGAATTCATCTCTGACTACTTCTGTCTCACACCCAATTGGTTTCTTTTCAAGTAACTGATTGTGAACAGACTCAGGGGTATGGGGTACTTCACTAATGAGTGGACTACCAGATTGGGAGAACTCCGATGAACTTGGATTCAACCCGACTGGGTTCAACAGTTCCATGGCACATGCTAGAGGGGTGGCCTGTGTGGTTGTCCTAATGCTTTGAGGAAACCTTGTGGAGATCTGTGGATAGCAATACTCATCCTCGTCACTGCTGGGCATATCTGGGTCAACAATATTGTCGTGCCTGGTCTGCTACCTGGCTTTATTCTTCTCTCCCATCTTCTTAGAGCTTTCAGAAGCAAGTGCATAACTGTCTTGGAGGCGCTGTCGAAGATGTTTAACATACTCCGAATGCGACTTGAATCCAATTTGGTCTGGTGTAAGGCCTAGAACCAGATCAATGGGTAGTCTTGGCTGTGTATCAAACAACAATTCATATGGAGAGTAGCCTGTGGTGTCATTTTTCATGCAATTGTATGCATGGACAAGAGGTTTGACAAAGTCCCTCCAATGATATTTATCCTTGTCTTCTAGTGTCCCAAGCATGCTGAGAAGGGTCCTGTTAAATCTCTCGACAGGGTTTCCATGTGGATGGTATGGCGTGGTTCTGATCCTTTTGGTTCCAATCAGAGAGCACAACTCCTTGATGGTGTGGGATTCAAAATCTCTTCCCTGGTCACTGAGAAGTCGACTTGGAAAACCATACTGAACAATGAAGTTTTCCCACAGTGTTTTGGCAACCGTATTTGCCTTTTGGTCTTTCGTGGGGATGGCAATGGCAAACTTGGTGAAGTGATCCGTGATGACGAGGATGTTTCTAGTGTCCTTACTATCAGGCTCAACACAGAGGTAATCCATACACACCAGTTCAAGGGGATAACTGGTCTGTATATTCTCCATATGAGCAGCGTGCTGGGAATTGGCTTTCCACCTCACGCATCTTTCACAAGTCCTACACTTCTGTTCAACAGACTGAAACATCTTTGGCCAGAAAAATCTGGAACGAACAAGATGAAGGACACACTCAGCGCCAAGATGACCAACTTCATCATGAAGGCCTTGCAATGCTCTTTCTCTGTGGCTACTAGGCAGCACCAGCTGATAGATCTGATTCCCATGATCGAGACATTTCCTGAACAGTACTCCATCTATAAGCTCTAGTCTATTCCATTCTCTAAGGAGCAGCTTGACTTCTGACAGTTCAGAGGACATCTCTTGAAAAGTGGGTTTTCGGTTTCCTTGAATGAAACTGATCACACGTCTGATAGATGGATCCTGTCTTTGAGACAGATACCAGTCATTGTGAGTCATTCCAGGGAGGGTGCCTTGTCCAGAGAACACAAAGTCATCAGGGATGGCAGAAGCATCTAAAACCAAGGATTCAGCGAGAATAGGGAGTTCTGGCTGCAAATAGTCAGCCAAAGTGGTCACAGAGTGGCGTTGACATAAAGCGGACAGCATGTCACCAGAAACAGTTTTGCTTTCTCCATCCCAAACCCTTTGCTTCAGCTCTTCTATCCTCACTTTCTCCTGCTTGAAGTCCTCATCTTCTTCTGGTGGACTCTGAGGCCTTCTGGACAACCCATCGGCATCTTGATTGCTGATCCCAGCCCTATACTTTATGTTGAATCTGTAGGTTGACATAGCAGCTAACCAGCGATGTCCTGCTGCATCAAGCTTTGCTGTGGTCAACACATAAGTTAGGGGGTTATTGTCTGTTAAAACCTGAAATTCTGTTCCATAGAGGTAATCGTGGAATTTCTCACAGATGGCCCATTTCAAGGCGAGGTACTCTTGCTTGTGGGCAGGATAGTTTTGTTCACTTCTGGATAGCCCTCTGCTGGCATAAGCTACAACCCTCAGCTTCCCATCGTGTTCTTGATAGAGCGCAGCACCGAGACCATCGCAGCTGGCATCAGTATGCAGGACGTAAGGAAGATTGGGATTGGCGAAGGCAAGAACAGGGGCCGATGTCAGTTTATCTATGAGAATTCTAAAAGCAACATCACACTCTTCAGTCCACTCATTTCCAAAAGGTAAGGTGGGATTGATGGAAGTCTTGACCCTGTCCTTCTTGTAAATCTTCCCTCTTTTCCTTGGAGCAACATAGCCAGCAGTTAGAGCATTCAATGGCTTTGCTATTTTAAAGTACCCTTCTACAAAACGTCGGTAATATCCAGCAAATCCTAGGAAGCATTTGAGCTCTTTTCTGTTGGTAGGTTGAGGCCATTCTCTCAAAGCAGAGACTTTGCTTGGATCTGTGTGGACTCCATCGGCATCTACAACATGGCCAAGGTATTTAACAGAAGTCTGGAAAAAATGGCATTTTTCAGGGGACAACTTTAGGTCATAGTCTTTGAGCCGGTTCAACACTTTCATCAATCTGGCCTCGTGCTCTTCTAGTGTGTCAGAGAAGACAATCAGGTCATCCAGAAATACTAGTACTTCATTGAGATGCAGGTCTCCAACACATTTCTCCGTGAGCCTCTGAAAGATGCTTGGGGCATTTGTCACACCTTGGGGCATACAATTAAACTCATAGAAGCCTAGAGGGCAGACAAAAGCGGTCTTGTGCTTATCTTCCTCTGCAACTTCTACTTCATAGTAGCCTGACTTCAGATCGATGACAGAAAACCATTTGGCTCCACTAAGAGCAGAGAAGGTGTCTTCGATGTTGGGGAGAGCATAGGCGTCTTTGATTGTTCTCATGTTCAGCTTCCTGAAATCTATGCAGAGGCTTATTGCACCATTCTTCTTCTTGACAACTACAATGGGGGAAGCAAATGGAGACTCTGACTTGTGAATAATTCCAGCGTCTAGCAGCTCTCTTAGGTGTTGTTTGACAGATTCTCTGTCAGAGGGATGAATGGGCCTGGGTCGCTCTCTAAAAGGGGCCTCATCCTGGAGTCGGATGCGATGTTTTACTGTAGTCGTATAACCACGAGACAAGTCATCAACAGCAAACACCTCTGGCATGCTGTTCAGCTGGTGTGTGATCCGTTTTTTCCACTCTTCTGGAATGGGGGAATCTTCCAAATCAAAGTTGGTGGTGTTACTCTGAGACGGAGGGATGTCAGGCACAGTCATATTTTGGGATTCAGATGGCATCACATACTGTGCTACCATCATTTCAATCACCTGCCTTGGATGCAGTGTGACACTACGATCAGTGACATTTCTGAGAATGACAGTAATCTTGTTTAAAGATCGAAGTGGAGTTTCTATCAAAGAATTTTCAACGAACACTCCACCAGGTAAGGAAACCATTTCAGGGGATTCGACCACGAAAAGGGAACGTGGGGAATGTTTCTTCACTCTGACATCTCCAAAGACAGAGTCTTTTCTTCCTGATGGAATGGTGATAGAATGGCGTCCATGCAACTTAACATGATTGGCTGAAATCTCTTCCTGATGACTTAGGGCAACATGCTGGAACAGCAAGATACAGTCACTATTGATATTGGGCCTCTGTAAGAATTATCTTCCATGCTTTTCTATGCCACCTTCATATAACCTGTCAAGGACATTGGTTCCAATCAATAGGGGAATCTGAGTGTTAAAATGGCAATTTGGCACAATGAGAACTAATGAAGAGACCTGTTCAGCTACGCCAGTGATGCTGCTGGGGAAGGAGATGAGGGCTTGGATATAACCCTGGTAAGGAACATGTTGGCCACCTGCACCTTCTATCTGGAAAAGAGTCTGCATGGGCTGGATGGGGAGGAACGATAAGTGGTTCAAGTAGAATGTCTCTGAAATGGTTGTTACTTGGGAACCGGTGTCAAGGATTGATTCACATTCTATTCCCTCAATGGAGACAGATGCAGTGCAGCGTGGGCCTACAATTCCACAGGGAAGGGATTGGCTTTTTTGTTATCTTTGTCTGTATCTATTCTTTCTTGTCTGGGTTCTATTCATAATATCATTAATGGGTTTGGGACTCTTATGCTGGTACTTACCTCCTGAACGTCCCGAAACAGGAGCTGCTACTAGTTTAAAGGCATGGAGGTGACGGTATGCGTATTTCTGTGAGCTTCACGTTTGTGTCTCAGCTCTGTGTTCTTTGGATGGACAAGAACGGGGTTGGGGGCACTCACACAGTGGGCAGCAATGTGACCATCTTCACCACATTTAAAGCAGAACTATGGCTTGGGGAAATGAGGCATGTAATTTCGAGGTATGGAGGCATTCGTGACCATGCAGCTGGTTTCAATCTGAGTTCTGTTTGGCTGTGGTTCTTTCTTGGTGGACAGGGTTGCAATTTGTTTCTTTAACTCAGCTACTTCATCGCGGAGTTTCTGTGTGTCTTCATTTTTGTTTTCGGCTGGGGCTTCGATTCCATAAACAGTGTGGGCATGCACTGAAGCTTTTGAGCTCCCTAGATGTTTCTTCATCCTATCTAGTTTGGCTGAACGACGGCCTTCTTCTGTCCTAAGCTGATGAAGCAATTCAGGAAATGAGGGTGGGCTATTTTTTTCTGTTCAAGCTGAAGACCTAAAATCAACGAGTGATCCCAGCATCCTCTGCAGAACTGTCTTATTAAGTGTTTTTCTGAATCTACAAGTGAAGCTCCCCCTCTAGAGATGACTTTAGTGAGGAGGGTCTGAAGTCTGAACAAATAATCAGATGGCTTCTCTCCAGAATTCTGGTTTGCACTCAAGAATGCAGCAAAAAGCTCTTCTCCATCTTCTACGACTCCAAAAGCTGATTCAAGGTGGTTTACATACGCAACAGGGTTTGCATTGACACCAAGTGGTTTCACCATGTCAGAAGCTGGACCAACCAAACTCTCTAGAATCTTTCTGATTTTTTGTGAATCGGTGACATAGGTGTCACTTAGAAGCAGCTCAACTTGAGTTCTCCAAGCTTCATAATCTACTTCCCCATTTGGCTTTGGAAGCCTACCTGAGAAGGTTTGAATTTTACTTGGGCTACTGTATGGTTGTGCTGACTCATTCTTAATAACATGTTCTACTACTATGCTCTGGATGCTCGGGGGATTAATGATGTCTTCTTCAAGGCTCATTGAATTATGCACGGATGAGTGTGTGGTTGGAGTACGGTGAATGTCAGATGGGCGTCTGTTACATTCTTGGGTCATGCTAGGCGTGTGCTCAACATCAATGCTAGGCTGAGTGTTCTGCATAGGGCTGTGTTCCGGTAAAGACGTGTTGTCAGTTTTCTGTGATGCTGTAGACCGAATGTGTCTCAGTTCATTTTCTAAGATGGAGGCATAGCCTGACGTGGCACTACCACCAATAGCGCTGAGTTCTTTGAGATATTGCTGGGCTAAGTCTTTGCCTATGTCCTCTTGACATATTTGTCTAATTGTTCTGACATTCCATAGAGTAGTTGGATCAACAGGGCTAGGTATAAGGCCAAGGGTATCTGGGTTTATCCTGGTGATTGACTTTTCACACTCAAATTCTATTAGTACCCTACCATTAGGTTGGTTTGGCTCATCCGCAAATCTGATGCAGGATGAGATCTTCCCATGTTGTTCGAAGAAGCTGATTATCGTTTCAGCAGAGCTCATTTCATTGACACCTTCAACTAATAAGCAGGTTTGTCCATGGACTTTATACTGATTGCAAAGATCCATACTGACTGCTATTTTCAAAATAAAAAAATATATAACTTCAAGTATTTTATAGAGCAGTGTGGTCAGTGGGGTAGTATATGGCCTGAAACGCTGATTAACCAATCTCCTGGCTGGCTCGCCGACTTTCTGTAACCTGCACAACAGGGGAAGGGGCCTATGCTTGCACAGGGACAGTCTACAGTCTAATGTCTAAGTTCAGTGGAGATTGGTGTAGGTTTTTTTCTAGACCAGATTCTAGTACTCACCCCAAAGACAACACACACACTCGTGGGTATAGTTTACAATAAAAAAAATATTTATTTCAACAATTCAAAGTCAAGTTATTTCAATATCAATACTAAATGAGATGTGTTATATTATATATATATATATATATATATATATATATATATTATTCTATTATACTTTTTAAATGTTCTTCCTAATATTCTATTTATTGTCTATATCTATCTATATTCTATTTTATACCCTTCTAATATATTACTTATGCAACCATATTCTATATTAACAAATTAAACAAAATAAACCAAAATAAAGTATGAGTGCACTCAAAGAAAATAATAAAGAAAAGAAAAGGGGGAATGATTCAGTTTTCCAATTTGTGCAAGGTGCAATGTCCAGATCCTACCACAATCACAGCGGCAATTTAATGTAGAGGGTTATGATGATGAATCCAAATCCAGGGCAATGATGGGGGCTCCAAAAGGGGGTATCCAAGGGTTCCAAAAGGTGTAGTAAGGGGGGTTGTTCGGGGTACTAAAAAAACCAGTCAGGATTCCAGCAGTGTACAACACACAAGAGACAAGAGTCTTCCCTTCCTTCTTCCTTCAACAGGAGATCATCTGTCAAGGAAGCTTTGTGGGGGGAATCTTTATGTCGTAGTTCAAATGTCTTGTAGTTCAGATATCCGTAGTTCAAATATCCGTAATTCAAGTATCCGTAGTCAAAGTTGTCCGTATTTCAAAATATCCATATTTCTCTTCTCTTCCAGTCTTTCTCTCGTCAGATTCACTCTCTCTTCTCCATTGTTGACGGTTGTTTGTTATGGTTTAAACTCTGTAGCTCGTGTGCCTCCTAGAGGCTACTAGTGGAACTTACATATGTCACAGGGTACATGTAATCATGTGGGTTACACTAGGTTACCAGTTCTAAGCGGGAATGTACACTGAATTCATGAGTAAGCCACATGTCTCACAGTCTCTGCTGGGTTACCAGTTCTAAGCAGGGATGTACACTGAATTCATGAGTGAGCCACGTGTCTCACAGTCTCTGCTAGGTTACCAGTTTTAAGCAGCGATGTACACTGAATTCATGAGTAAGCCACATGTCTCACAGTCTCTGCTGGGTTACCAGTTCTAAGCAGGGCGGTACACTGAATTCATGAGTAAGCCACATGTCTCTCAGGCTCTGCTGGGTTACCAGTTCTAAGTAGGGATGTACATAAGCTAAAGTACGACATTTTTCTCTGTCTTCATTTCATGTTGAAATGTTGGTTATGGTTTGTGGTATGTTCACATATATTGGGTGTTGATCGAAAGATAGTATAATGCCAGTGCCTCCCAATATGCTGCTAAAGTAGTAGCCATAAGCACGTGGCTAACAGCGAATGTACACATAAGCCAACCTTGTTATAGGCGGGAAAAATATTGAAATGCTGTGTTTGAGTATTTTTCTTATAGCACAGTGGTAAACTTCAATTACATTACCTACTGGATTGCTTTGGAAGAATGTAAATGAAATTGATCTCTTTTGTCCACATACTAAAGAGATCCTCCAGTCACATGGCATTTCTGAGTTTCTCTGCAAAATTACCAAAGCTGCATTTCTGGGGATTTGTGTCTGGAGTATCTTTGCAGAAAAGCAGGTGAAGTTGAGGTGATTACAGGCTGGGGCTTGGATGTCAGGTCTGTTTCTGGATGTCACTGCAGATGCAGTCTGTCCCTAATTTAACGGTAATTGGCTAAAGCATATGCACTGCAGCAGCGGGGCATCATCATCATATTAACACACCTTCCCCATGAGTTCCAGTTCAGCGGAAGCAGTAAATACCATGTGACTGCAGTGTCTCTTTAATGGAGGCCAGTGGTAGGATTTGAGTGCCTTCTTGTGGACAAAATATTACTGTCATTTCTGTACACTGTATTGTAATTTAACTGTATATAGTATGGGACATTTATTTGTAGTTTACCATTTAATCATAGCTCATTTACATAAACATACACTCCCTTTTCTCACCGTAGACCACCCAACACTGTATGCAAGTTCAACCCAGTATATGAAGCCAAATAAAGATTTGAAAGGCCATCCAATGTTTATTCACCTCAGATGGGATGCCCATGGTTGCTGTAATTGATACCAAATCAGCATAGTTTCTTAATCACTGCACAACTTTTTGAGTTTAATCTTATATTATTGTGACCAGCTGCTTATAGCACATCATTGCATGTTAGATGTGTTCCAAGTTTAACCAAACTTGTAGATTATCTAAACTATGACTGTAACATTGAGCATGCAGCACAACTCCTGCTACAGGCTCTTGTTATATCACGCATTGACTACTGCAACTCTTACCGGCAGGTATCCCTGCATGCACTTTCAAACCTATGCAAATGATCCAGAATGCAGTGGCGCAACTGGTCTTCAACCAACCCAAAACAGCATATGTCACTCCACTGTTCATATCCCTCCACTGGCTCCCAGTTGTTGCCCGCATCACATTCAAAACTTTAATGTTTGCTTACAAAACGGCTCCCGCCTACCTGAACCCCCTCATTCAGGTCTACACTCAGTCCCGCTCACTATGCTCTGCAAAATAATGGCACCTGGCACTTCCGCTGCAACGGGGCCCTAAGTCACTAGCCAGACTCATATCTTCTGTAGTTCCCCGGTGGTGGAACAAGTTATCAAACTCCATTCAATCTGCTGAGTCCCTCTCCATCTTTAAGAAGAAGCTAAAGACCAAGCTCTTTCACCAACATCTCCACACCTGATGGTATTAATATTAAAATTTGCTTCTATACACCCTATTTGTGCACTGCCTGTTGACAACTATGTCCTCTGGGACTTGGACCTAGTTTTTTTTGGCACGTACTTGCGTTCTCTCCTCCTGACTAGATCCTTGCCTGTGTTGTATTAACTCTCAGATGATAAAAGCATTTGCTAAATGAAATTGTAACACTGTAATTTAACGATGATGACACTGATATTTACCTGAAAAAATGTTTTTGAGATTTTCCACAGCAGAGGCCAACTGACTGTGTTGCACAACCGCATCCTTGACATCTTTGAGGTTCTCAATCGTGTTTATGCTCTGTCTCCAGTCCTTACTGACATCTGCCAGTGAGCTCTGGATATCTTTAACATCCAGTAGGGCATTGTGCAGCTGGGCAAGTCCAGTACGAACACCATCAAGCTGAGACTGGATAGCTGCCTGAGAAATGGAAATATACATACATATATGAATATAAAGGACAAGCCTTGCTCCACTTAAATGAGTTAATGTGACTCACAGCCTGAGCTGTGTAAGATATATCAACACCTTGTAGGCATCTTGTCGTGGTCAGAGAGGAAAAGAGTGAATTAATGTATGGATGAAAAGCTGTGTGGGAGAAATGAGATTAGATAGAATGATTAAGTGTCCGCTTGGGCACTGTGGCACCAAGTCTGCAGGCAGAGAGCTTGCTTGTTTTTGAGCTTGAGTTGAAGAGAGGTTAGCTGAGGGTGAGAAAGGTTTAGCGACTAATTAATCAAATGTGTAAAAGACAAGGCAATGATATGAGAGAACGTGCTCATGAAATGAGAGTGTTTATTGAGCAACTTGACAAATGTTAATTAATAACTTAGTGAATGAATAAATGAAAATTCTGCTGCTGGGTTAGTCCAGTGTGAAGGCCAAGTAGCTGAAAGTAGAAAACAGGAAAATGAGCAATGTCAGTACATTAGCAAGTAGATTAAAGATGGTACAACACACACACACACACACACACACACACACACACACACACACAATCACACAGTCAGGAGGCACGAACCTTTAGCCTGGCTTCCACAGATGCCTTCTTCCGGGCCTCTCGCCTTCGATACTGCTCTACTTTGTCTAGTTGGTCTGATCGCTGCAGCATTCCTGCCACACGCTGCACAGCAGTGGCAACTGCCTCCCGATTTGTGTCTTCCATAGTAACGTAGAGCAGAATCAAGCTCCCGCTGTGCAAAAACAAACAATCCTAATTGAAAGACAAAAACAAAATAAAGAGAGCCTCAGAGAAAGCCATTAAAATAATTCGGTGATGCTTCCGCCTTGTCTCTAGAAGTAACAAGTGTTTGCTGAAGAGGTGTGACAATGCCGTGTAACACCGCAATGTAGAAATGTGCATCTTCGCAAAAGGTAAATAGGGGGAACTATCTCTTTTATCTTTTTTATTTATAATATGGCCATTTTTATGTGCAAATCTTACATGTAGATCCAAGAACCAGCTGTAAATCACCTGAAGCTGCATCACATTATAGCCACTTTTAGAGCCCGACTGACAAATCGGTGTGCCGATATTATCGGCCCACATGAGCTAACTGCAGATAAAACTGGTATCGGTGTTATAACGGCTGACCGGGTGTGACGTTTGCATGCTTCTTCGAGCATGTGAAGTGAGGGCGTTTTAGATGATTTCATAATTTTCACGACACATGACCGATAAAATGCATCTTGATACGCTAAACTACATGTGAAGAAGGCTGAATGCATTATGTGATACACTTTTTGGTTTGTTGATCTTCAGTGCTCTTAGCCTGTTTTAGCCTCTTAGCCTCAGTGTGAACCGCAAAAATGTTCTAACGTTTTGCTTCAGACAGTGACAATGGTTGATGACCCGAGTGACATTGATGCCAAGTACAGCCCTTAGTTTGAGGAAGAAAACAACAATGAAATATGGCCGCAGGTGGTGCCAACACACACGCGATAGAAGCTAAAAGCTTCAACAGCTTAATCAAAATTATCCACCAAGCTTGGTGATGTTTGGAAAAACTGTCATTGACTTCAGCCAAATGTTCACCAGACCAATGCACGTTTGGAACTAGTGGTGCCCCTATTGAGTGATTTCAGATATTTTTACACAAATGGTTCAACATTGTTATGAAAAATATTCTGCAAGATTTGTAATGATTGGACAATTTCTGATTTATAGTCTGATTTTATGCCACGCCCATTGTTTTGCATTTGTAGCTCCCTCTAGTGTTAAATTTGAACTAAACTTTAAAGAGAGACTGACATGCCCTTTCTGAACACATTTTTTAACATTGGGAGTTTGAATCATAACCGAAAATAGGTGTGGTTTTATGAAATCAAAGCTATTGGCTACTGTCTTCCTGGGTGTTCGCATGGGTGGGGCTCAGTACCGCTCGTCACTTGCTGTAGAAAAAAAATGGCGGTAGGCCTACGGCATGGCAGTGCAATACAACTTGGCAAATAATATGTTCGATGATACAAATAACTGACAGACGGACGGACGGACGGACGGACGGACGGACGGACGGACGGACGGACGGACGGACGGACGGACGGACAGACAGACAGACAGACAGACAGACAGACAGACAGACAGACAGACAGACAGACAGACAGACAGACAGACAGACAGACAGACAGACAGACAGACAGACAGACAGACAGACAGACAGACAGACAGACAGACAGACAGACAGACAGACAGACAGACAGACAGACAGACAGACAGACAGACAGACAGACAGACAGATAGATAGATAGATAGATAGATAGATAGATAGATAGATAGATAGATAGATAGATAGATAGATAGATAGATAGATAGATAGATAGATAGATAGATAGATAGATAGATAGATAGATAGATAGACAGATAACAATACGTCATAACAAGATCGATAATAAAGTCTCAGCAAAATAGCTAAAACTCGAGCCAAGTAGCTAGCAGGAGGGGGTGAAAGAATGGCTTCTCCGTGGTTTTATAGCATCTCGCTATGGACACACCCTATATGCAAATTGACTGGTGTCTACATATCCACAGGCACAATTTGTCATTGGACACCATCTACAGTCAATCACAGATCTCTCTCGAGTGGCCGCAGACGCGCTGTTTTGGCCAATGAATTTCTCCGTGGTCACATTCCACCTCGGAACATAGCCTATTAATAGGAATTTTCAGATGTTGATGTCAGTATCACTGTTTCAAATAATTATGTGTTTCAGATAATTATGTGGAGATACCCTGAAAGTTTTGTGATGATTGGCCCAACGGTTGTTGACTTTGGTCTATTTATGTGCTGAATCACAACCTGTTGAAGTTGGTTAGTCGACATCTTGAAAACTAAATAAGAGATCTACAAGCTTTATACAACTTATGAGAAACTCAGACCAATAATGAGCCAGATAACATTTGGTAGTACTCAGGCCTACAGTTTAAGAGAAGAGGTAAAAACTGTGTCAGGCGGACTTTAGTGGTTCTTGAGGAAATTTTTAGAGCAAGATATGTTGGATATCTGTACAAAGATCTGTATAAATCGGATTTATGTCAGAGTTATGACTTTTCAAGTTCAAACTTTTGACCTTAAATTGTAGTGCCCACATCAGACCAATTGGGGTCATACTTCTGGGGCAGTACTTGCACACAACATCGAATCATGGGGCAAAATCTCATATCTCTATTATTTACTATCTCATGGGAATTTGTGCAAACCTTTTCTGAATAATAATAATCTTCTTTTGGCTTATTCAGTATCTCAGGGGTCGCCACAGTGAATTTTATAGTTTCCATTGGTACGCTGTGAGGGCACAGCACCAATGGTGGCCATTCTTAACCCAGGCCTTGACCAATCTGGTATGGTCTTGTCAATCCGCATACTGATGTGGCAAAATGTTATGTCGGATGCCCTTCCTGACACACCCACTAACCCTATGGATGAGGGCACAGGTAGAGCTCTGGATGCCATCCCAGGATTCATGGACTTTCACCCATGTCTGTCACTACATTCTTTTTCAGCTTACTTTTTTTGTTTTCTTTACTCAGTTTTAGTTTATTCTGTTTTAGTTTGTTTACTATGTTTTAGTTTATTTTGTATTAGTTTGTTTACTCTGTTTTAGTTTATTCTGTTTTAGTTTGTTTACTATGTTTTAGTTTGTTTACTCTATTTTAGTTTATTTTGTATTAGTTTGTTTACTCTGTTTTAGTTTATTCTGTTTTAGTTTGTTTACTCTGTTTATTCTGTTTTAGTTTGTTTACTCTGTGTTAGTTTACTCTGTTTTCGTTTGTTTACTTTGTTTTAGTTTATTCTGTTTTAGTTTGTTGTTTATTCTGTTTAAGTTTGTTTACTGTTTTAGTTTATTCTGTATTAGTTTGGTGCTCATTTAGTTTTGTTTATTCTGTTTTAGTTTGTTTACTCTGTTTTAGTTTACGTTTAGTTTATTCTGTATTAGGTTGTTTACTCTGTTTTAGTTTATTCTGTATTAGTTTGTCTACTCTGTTTTAGTTTACTCTTTTAGTTTATTCTGCATTATTTTGTTTACTCTGTTTTAGTTTACTCTTTTAGTTTATTCTCTGTTAGTTTGTTTACTCTGTTTTAGTTTATTCTGTTTTAGTTTGTTTACTCTGTTTTAGTTTACTCTTTTAGTTTATTCTGTATTAGTTTGATACTCTTTTTGTTTTGTTTATTCTGTTTTAATTTTGTTTACTGGTTCAACCTTTATCTAGGCAGACCTGGCCAGTTATGGAGCAGACCATCTCCGTGTCATCACAGACCACTTGCTGACGTACTGGGTAGGGTGGGCTGTGACAGAGGTCAGGCAAAGCGCCAGGAGTGGCCAAGCGCAAAAGTGGTGATCAAAGAGCTGCCTCATGTCCAACAGACCCCGATAGGCTGCAGCGCTTCCCCAACCTGCTGATGTTTGAGCTAATCCTGTTCCCACTATCCACTGCTGCCTGTAAGCGTAGCTTCAGTGCCATTAAAACAGATTGGCGGAGCACCCTTTCACTTGATATATGTATTGTGGAAACTGCTGTATATTAGCATTGAGGGGCCAGCAGTTGCCAATTTTGTTGTGCAGCGTGTTGTACAAAGATGGCTGTCAGTATGGTATGTCGTACAGTACAGCACGCCGGTGTAATTAAGATTTGCATCCTTAAGATCCTCCTCTCTACCCTCGAGGGGCTGGGTGTCACAGGCTCTGCAATCTCAATGTTTGCAACCTACCTGACGGGTCGCTCCTACCAGGTGACATGGAGAGGATCTGGGTCGGAGACTGACTACAGGCGTTCCACAGGATTCGGTTCTGTGTCCTCTCCTATTGTCCCTGTACACGACATCCCTGGGTTCTGTTATTCGCTCGCATTACCTCTCTTTCCATTGTTATGCCGATGACACCCAGCTGATCTTATCCTTTCCTCCCTCTGACACACAAGTAGAGACACGCATTGCTGCGTGCTTGACTGACATCTCGGAGTGGATGGCGACACACCACCTGAAGCTCAATCTAGACAAGACAGAGCTGATGTTCCTCCCAGGGAAAAGTTACCCGCCCGCACCGAGAACTGGCCATCACCATTGACAACACCGTAGTGATGCCAACTCGGACTATGAGGAATCTGGGTGTGATCCTGGACGACCAACTGTCGTTTGCTGAAAATGTTGCATCGGTTGCTCGCTCCTTCAGATTTCTCCTCTATAACATCAGGAGGATTCGCCCATTCCTCACCGACGAGATGGCACAGGTGCTCATCCAGGCTCTGGTCATCTCCCGGCTGGACTACAGCAACTCCCTAATTGCTGGCGCCCCGGCGTCGGCCATCAGACCTCTGGAGCTTGTTCAGAAAGCTGCAGCTCATCTGGTGTTCAACCGCCCTAAGTTCTCCCACACAACTCCTCTTCTCATGTCCCTACACTGGCTCCCAGTAGCTGCTCGCATCCAGTTTAAGACTCTGGTGCTTTACAGGGCATTGAAAGGAACAGCTCCTTCCTATCTCCAGGCCATGGTCAAGCCCTACACCCCCGCCCGACCACTTCGCTCTGCTGCCTCGGGATGCCTGGTTACCTCGTCGCTCAGAGGCCCTTGCTGACGATCGACCCGGTCACGGCTCTTTTCTGTCCTGGCCCCACAGTGGTGGAATGAACTCCCCACTGATGTCAGGACAGCGGAGTCGCTGCCCATCTCTCGATGCAGGTTAAAAACTCACCTCTTCAAGAACTACTACCCGTTACTTGTTCTTAGCACTTATTGTATTCACTCATTAAAAAAAAAATCTCTTGAAGTTTTACTTTAGCACTGGTTTTTCTCTTAGATGCTTGTTTAGGTACACTTATGACCTCAAGACTAGCAGTTCTCCTGAGTTCCTATGTTAAATGATGCACTTATTGTAGTCGCTTTGGATAAAACCGTCGGCTAAATGACTGTAATGTCTACTACTACTACTTTCGGCTGCTCCCGTTAGGGGTCGCCACAGCGGATCATCCGTTTCCATTTCTTCCTGTCTTCTGCGTCTTCCTCTTTCACATCAGCCACCTGCATGTCTTCCCTCACCACATCCATAAACCTCCTCTTTGGCCTTCCTCTTCTCCTCTTCCCTGGCAGCTCCATATTCAGCATACTTCTCCCAATATACCCAGCATCTCTCCTCCACACATGTCCAAGCCATCTCAATCTTGCCTCTCTTGCTTTGTCTCCAAACCGTCCAACCTGAGCGGTCCCACTAATATAATCGTTCCTAATCCTGTCCTTTTTCGTTACTCCCAGTGAAAATCTTAGCATCTTCAACTCTGCCACCTCCAGCTCTGCCTCCTGTCTTTTCATCAGTGCCACTGTCTCCAAACCATATAACATAGCTGGTCTCACAACCATCTTGTAAACTTTCCCTTTAACTCTTGCTGATACCCTTCTGTCGCAAATCACTCCTGACACACTTCTCCACCCACTCCAACCTGCCTGCACTCTCTTTTTCACCTCTCTACTGCACTCCCCGTTACTTTGGACAGTTGACCCCAAGTATTTAAACTCAAATGCCTTTGTCACCTCCACTCCTTGTATCCTGACCATTCCACTGTCCTCTCTCTCATTCACGCATAGGTATTCCGTCTTGCTCCTACTGACTTTCATTCCTCTTCTCTCCAGTGCATACCTCCACCTCTCCAGGCTCTCCTCAACCTGCACCCTACTCTCGCTACAGATCACAATGTCATCCGCGAACATCATTGTCCATGGAGACTCCTTCCTGATCTTGTCTGTCAACCTGTCCATCACCATTGCAAACAAGAAAGGGCTCAGAGCCGATCCTTGATTTAATCCCATCTCCACCTTGAACCCATCTGTCATTCCAACCACACACCTCACCATTGTCACACTTCCCTCATACATATCCAGCACCACTCCTACATACTTCTCTGCAACTCCCGACTTCCTCATACAATACCATACCTCCTCTCTCGGCACCCTGTCGTATGTTTTCTCTAAATCTATAATGACAAAATGTAGCGCCTTCTGGCCTTCTCTATACTTCTCAATCAACATTCTCAAAGCAAACATCAGATCTGTAGTGCTGTTTCGCGGCATGAAACCATACTGCTGCTCGCTAATCATCACCTCTGCTCTTAACCTAGCTTCTACTATTCTTTCCCATATCTTCATGCTGTGGCTGATCAACTTTATACCTCTGTAGTTGTTACAGTTCTGCACATCACCCTTGTTCTTGAAAATCGGTACCAGTATGCTTCTTCTCCACTCCTCAGGCATCCTCTCACTTTCCAAGATTGTGTAAAACAATCTAGTTAAAAACACCACTGCCATCTCTCCTAAACATCGCCATACCTCCTCAGGTATGTCATCAGGACCAACTGCCTTTCCACTCTTCATCCTCTTCATAGCTGCCCTCACGTCCTCCTTGCTATTCCACTGAACTTCCTGATTCACTATCCCTACATCATCCAACTTTCTCTCTCCCTCTCAATTTTCTTCATTCATCAGCCCCTCCAAGTACTCCTTCCACCTTCTCGGCACACTCTCCTCGCTTGTCAGCACATTTCCATCTATATCCTTGATCACCCTAACTTGCTGCACATCCTTCGCAGCTCACTCCCTCTGTCTAGCCAATTGGTACAAGTCCTTTTCTCCTTCCTTGGTGTCTGACCTGTCATACAACTTACCATACGCCTTTTCCTTTTCCTTTGCCACCTCTCTCTTTGCTTTATGCTGAGTCTCCTTCTATTCCTGTCTACTTTCTTCATCTCTCTGACAATCCCACTTCTTTTTTGCCAGTCTCTTTCTCTGTATAATTTGCTGTACTTCCTCATTCCACCACCAAGTCTCCTTGTCTTCCTTCCTCTGTCCTGATGACACACCAAGTACTTTCCTAGCTGTCTCCCTCACTATTTCTGACATGGTTGCCCAGCCATCCGGCAACTCTTCACTACCACCCAGTGCCTGTCTCAACTCCTGCCTGAACTCCACACAACAGTCTTCCTTCTTCAACTTCCACCATTTGATCTTCGGCTCTGCCTTCACTTGCTTCCTCTTCTTGGTCTCCAAAGTCATCCTACAGACCACCATCCGATGCTGCCTTGCTACATTCTCCCCTGTCACCACCTTGCAGTCTTCAATCCCTTTTAGATGGCGCCTTCTACATAAGATATAGTCCACCTGTGTGCACTTTCCTCCACTCTTGTACATCACCCTGTGTTCCTCCCTCTTCTTGAAATATGTATTCACCACAGCCATTTCCATCCTTTTCGCAAAATCCACCACCATCTGTCCTTCCACATTTCTCTCCTTGACACCATACCTACCCATCACCTCATCACCTCTGTTCCCTTCACCAACATGTCCACTGAAGTCCGCTCCAATCAACACTCTTTCCTGCTTGGGTATCCTCTCCACCACGTCATCCAACTTACTCCAGAATTCTTCTTTCTCATCCATCCCACACCCAACTTGCGGCGCATATGCGCTGATAACATTCAGCAATACACCTTCAATTTCCAGCTTCATACTCATCACTGTCTGACACTCTCTTCACCTACAGCACACTCTTGACATACTCTTCTTTCAAAATGAACCCTACCCCATTTCTCATCCCATTCACACCATGGTAGAAGAGTTTGAGCCCACCTGCGATACTCCTGGCCTTACTCCCCTTCCACCTGGTCTCTTGCACACACAGTATGCCTACCTTTCTTCTTTCCATTATATCACACCAGGCTACTTAAGGCTGGGGAAAAAAAATCTATTTTTGGAATTTGTGAATCTATTCAGAATCGTAGGGTAAGCGGTTCGGATAATGGATGGATGGATGGATATTCATAATCGTAGATGGTAAGAACCCCCCACCCCTGTTATCTAGCTACACATAACAAATAGCTAGCAACTGACTGATAGTGAACAGTACTGATGTTTATTTAGCTATTTATTTTATTTTTATTCATTTTTTATTAACTCAGTGTTGATTTCTAGAATTGGTTGACAATGTATAATAATGTTAAATAGTCTTTAATAAAGGTATTTGTTCAAGAAAGCATCTTTCTGGGTACCTTTGCATAGTCATATTGATGCAAAATCAGTGAAAAAGCCACACAGAAAAGGTCTGTTTTTATTCCAGCTCAAAATTTCACTATAGCAGCAATCGGTGTATTTTTCTCCTCTAAAATCGGTATTGGTCTCAAAAACCCCATGTTGGTCGGGCTCTTGTCACGTTCACTGAGGTAATGATCTTTACTGTCCAGCGAAAACCCCGTTTCTGCAGAGGAACTGACTTTGGCTGACTTTACAGGAAGTGAGAAAATCCTTAATATTCCACCACTTTATAAGCATTTCAAGGGCTTTGTAAAACCTCTTCACTTGCCTGGGAACACTGGACGAGTACACAAACCTTTAATGGGAGAATCTGACTTGAGTACTGAAGTTCTTTTAAAATAATCGCGCGGTATGAAAATATGATTGGTCTCACCCTGCAATGGCTTCTTATGTATATAACAGCAATTTAATAACATAAATACAAGTACTTAAGACAATGTGGCCACTTAAAGTTTGTTAAATCAAGATGGGAGGTACTTCATCCATCCATCCATCCATTATCCAAACCGCTTATCGTGCTCTCGGGTCGCGGGGATGCTGCAGCCATTCCCAGCAGTCATTTGGTGACAGGCGGGGAGACACCCTGGACAGGCCGCCAGGCCATCACACAGGGCGGACACACACACACACACACACACACACACACACACACACACACACACACACACACACACACACACACACACACACACACACACACACTCATACCTAGGAACAATTTAGTAGGGCCGATTCACCTGACCTACATGTCTTTGGACTGTGGGAGGAAACCGGAGCTCCAGGAGGAAACCCACGCAAATACGGCGAGAACATACAAACTCCACACAGAGGACGACCCGGGAAGACCCCCAAAGTTGGACTACCCCGGGGCTAGAACCCAGAACCTTCTTGCTGTGACGCGACCATGCTAAACACTGTGCCACCGTGCCACTATATAATAATAATAATCATCATTATCATCAACATCATCATTACTTTATATAGTGCTTTTCTAGACACCCAAAGCGCTTAACATTGCATATAGTATCACATGAATATAGCATCACATGAACATAGCATCACATGAACATAGTATACACATGAATATAGCATCACATGAATATAGTATCACATGAATATAGTATACCATGAATATAGCATCACATGAATATAGTATCACATGAATATAGTATACACATGAATATAGTATCACATGAATATAGTATACACATGAATATAGTATCACATGAATATAGTATACACATGAATATAGCATCCCATGAATATAGTATACACATGAATATAGTATCACATGAATATAGTATACACATGAATATAGCATCCCATGAATATAGTATACACATGAATATAGCATCACATGAATATAGTATACACATGAATACAGTATCACATAGTATCTTCCTTCACACGTTAGATGAAGACAAGGGCAGCCTCTCCAAATGCACTAGAGCGCCACAGGAGGTCATTCCTATATCAAACTTTACAACTGCTCCTCAGTGTCGGACACTCAGAATTCATGGTCCCTGGACTGGCCCCTCCACTTGTTTTACCCTGTTGGGATTTGTTTGTGCGGTTTGTTTTGTGCTGCGGTAGTGCAGTATAGATACATATGTTAATATATTTTGTTCTTATTTCTATTCCTTATTTTAGCTTTTATTTCTATTTGTTTCTGTTTTTCTTGTTTCTTGTATTTTATAAGCTAAGCTAGATAACATTAAGCTATATATTAGGAGAACTCTTAGAACAGGCTGAAACACTGATGGACTATAGGGTATAGGACCCCTGATAGTAAACTCTCAATAGAATATAGGAAAGATTAAGTTTTTGTTTGTTCAGTTTTGGTTTTTTTTCTTCCCCCTTTTTAGGCAATGACATTTCGGCTTCCAGTTTTGTTTTTGTTTTTTTCAGCATTGCGATGCATTTCTGATTTTTCAACGAAGGCATTTAAGCTTTCAGCATTTGCAGCTTCTTTAGGTGCTGACTTCAAGCTTCCAACTCTGCCACGATTACACTTCAGCTTGCAAGCTTTTCAGTACAGCAATGCAATGCATTTCAGCCACGTCAGCACAGAGTTCCGCTTTTTCCAGCAACGCTTGCGCACAGTTTCCCCACAAACTGCATTTTTCTTCTATGAATTTGAACTTTTCAAAAACAAAAAGTCTGCGATGCGACCATCTTGTCTGACCCCAACCCTGTCTTTATTTTCCTAATACAATAAAGCTGGAGAAACCGTTTCCACTCGCGCATGCGCGACTCACATCCATGGCTGATTCGGATCGGGCAGCAACAATATGCAACACTTCCTGTTTTGCCTGCAAACTAGAGGAAGTTGATCCTTTATACCTTTCCCGTTTTTTGGTTTATCAAAAATCTTTTAATAACTTTTGAAAGTGTCGCTGCCCGAGCCAAGTCAGCCGTAGATGTGAGTCGCGCATGCGCGCGGTTGACTCAGCTCGAGAAGCGACTGAGCGCAGCGTTCGTTGGTCGAGCGACCTCCAGAGTGAATGATGGGGGGAGGGGGGGGGCAATAGCGACGACAGGTTCATCATACAGTCATAACTGTGCACAAACATGTTAGGCTGATGACCAAACGCATAATCTTCAGGCTGTCCGACTGGCGGGAATAATAATTAACTATTTATACTTGATACACATCGACAATGTAGTCACCATTAAGAGCTGAGGTGTATACTGTATTTACATTGAATTTTCTAACGAGCTGCTCTAGACAACATTCTCTAATTCAGATCTGTGTTTTGAGAGAAACGAGCCAAGCCACATGCTTTTATGAATAAGCTTGCTACTTTAAAAACACATTCAGATTCTTAGACCTCGTATAACATCTGAAATTAGTACTTGACATATCAGAACTGCATTTGGGTTAAACATATATCAAAGATAACGGTTGTTTAAAAAACTGCATACTGGGGCGGTCATAATAGTGGTTATCGATGCGCCGGTTTGGACAATACCTCTCATAAACTATTTGGCTAGCGTATTTATATCTGGCTAGCGTATAAATTATCTGGCTAGCGTATTAATGAGGACGGCTACAAAGACGATAGCTGCTTATTGTGCAGGGGAGCAGTCAGAGCAACACTCGACACACAGAAACCCCACTGCCATTTATCGCTAAACAGTCAATGAGGTTAATCCAACGCTAACATTAGCACAACAAGCTAACGACTATCCATTCAGGCTGGATAGATACGGGCACGGCAGGGCCACGAATCAAAACGCTTTGTACCCTGTAACATGTTTGGGATAGAAAGTAAAAGAAATATTCTTACCTACTGGAGTATCAATCATAAAGGGCGTAGTACAGACAATATACAGTTATCTCAAGCCTCTGGTCTGCATATCATTCACTCCCTTCTAAAATCCTGCTTCCGGGTTGACCATCGTCGCTGGTGACGTCACGACTGACCCCAAGGCTCCGGAGCATCGAACGCACCGAGCTGTTTCTTTCTGAAGCCTGGGCTGCAATGATCACGTGGGTGGTGACGTAGAATCAAGTCCCGCTTCGGTTGGGCAGAATCACGTGACTGGTATATGGTACGGCAGGTGGAGTTTTGCAACTCGGCGGCTTTCAGAGCTTTGTAAACGGACCAGAAAGGATGCATTATTTGTTATTTTTGGCGGTATGCACCTTAAAGCTGTTTGCGATCCACCAGTAAACCGAGAGAAGAAGAAGAAGAAGAAGAAGAAGAAGAAGAAGAAGAAGAAGAAGAAGATCATTTGTGGGTTGAATTCGCAGGTGCCGTGGATTATGGCTGCGTAGTGAATCAGTTGATAATTTCAAGAGTTGTCATGGTGATTATTGGTATGAGTGTTTTGCGATGGCGCCATCAAGAGTGTGTGGGAACATTTTGAGCTGATGCTCCCGAATAAGTTATCACAACATTATGCAAAACTCCGTCATCATGTCAACATGCAGTCTAACAGACATAACAGAAAACCTTCTAATATTTTTAACTTTATATATTAATAATAAATAATTATTGTATAGCGCTTTTCTAACACTCACAGTGGCTTTACAATAAACGGGGTGTTCTTATGGTTCAGTGCTTGCTCTGCCCTCAGTACCTGACGTTTAATAATAATGTATGCAATGCTGAGGCATTATCCAGGCCTCAAAGCATGAGAGCTCATGGATAATGCCAACAACCAAGGTAGGCTTCGCCATCAGTTTATAGTCCTGTTTATAAGTGGCATGCTACGGAAATGTCAGTGTTACACAATATATTTAACAAACCCCACAATACTGATATAAAAGGCTTCTTATGTAGGTCTATTCCCATTTTCTCTATTTACTACATTTCAATGAAATGTCGTACTGCAACGCTAACTTAATGAGTTCTGTTCTATTAGGCAACAGAAAAGAAAAGACCTTGATGACACTCTTGTAAACATCATTGTTCAATACGTTCTGCCTCTTTCTGTTATGGATAACCCTGGCTTTAGAGCATTTGTGGCAAAACTGAATCCCACATACGATAATCCAAGAAGGCAGGCTGTAAAAGCCATGGCAGATAAGAACTATGAAGACAAAAGGCAGAAGGACAAGGCTGAGATGGAGAGTGTAGATGGCTTAAGTCTCACTGCTGATATGTGGACCTCTATCAATATGGATACCTAGCTTGCCGTAACCTGTCACTACGTTCTACGACAACTGCTTTTAGCTGCTCTCGTTAGGGGTTGCCACAGCAGATCATCCGTTTCCTTCTCTTCCTGTCCAGCAAAGAAACACACTACAGCAAAGGAACATAGTACAGCAAAGAAACACTACAGCAAAGAAACACACTACAGCACAGAAACACACTACAGCACAGAAACAGTACAGCCAAGAAAAGAAACACTACAGCACAGAAACACCGTAAACAAAGAAACACAGTAAACAAAGAAACACAGTACAGCAAAGAAACACAGTACAGCAAAGAAACACAGTAAACAAAGAAACACAGTACAGCAAAGAAACACAGTACAACAAAGAAACACAGTACAGCAAAGCAACATACTACAGCAAAAAAAACAGATTACAACAAAGAAACAGTACAGCAAAGAAACACAGTACAGCAAAGAAACACAGTACAGCAAAGCAACACACTACAGCAAAAAAAACACATTACAGCAAAGAAACACACTACAGCACAGAAACACACTACAGCACAGAAACAGTACAGCCAAGAAAAGAAACACTACAGCACAGAAACACCGTAAACAAAGAAACACAGTAAACAAAGAAACACAGTACAGCAAAGAAACACAGTACAGCAAAGAAACACAGTAAACAAAGAAACACAGTACAGCAAAGAAACACAGTACAACAAAGAAACACAGTACAGCAAAGCAACATACTACAGCAAAAAAAACAGATTACAACAAAGAAACAGTACAGCAAGGAAACACAGTACAGCAAAGAAACACAGTACAGCAAAGCAACACACTACAGCAAAAAAAACACATTACAGCAAAGAAACACATTTGTTACGGCTCGCACACCCCGCGCCCCGCCCACCCCATGCCGGCAGCCAATCGGCTCGTCAGGGCCGGGCTTAGCTATCAGGGCTGGGCCTAAGTTTGGTGGCCTCCCACGCACCCGTTGTCAGTTCATGTTGTAACCTCCCCGCAGTAGCGGCTACTCTTCCCTCACGGTCCTTTTCTCTCCGAACTCACCCCAGCCACTGGTTCATGTTTTTCCCTTGCAAAGTTTCCCTGTGGAAGTATCCTGCCGTGTTCCCGTTTGGATTACCCGTGAGTTTTTTCCCCTTGGACTTTCCGTTTTTCCTTGTTGCTCATTGCCTTCCTGTGTTTGACTATTTGTAGGCGTAAGGAATAAAGTACGCCAGTTTTCGGCTACCCCCATCTCTGTCTGGTGTCGTGCGCTTGGGGTCTCCCACAAACCCTAACAGTACGAACTGACCATGAGCCGACACAGAGAGCGTACAGGCCAGTCCGCTTCGAGCGGCTCTCATCGGACAGATCCAACTGACTAACTCCCACACCCAGCAGCTAGAGCCGGCCTCCGCCGCGGTGAGAGATCTTCAGACTCGGGTCCCGCCCCTCCAGGCCTGTGTGGGTAACCTAACGAGCCAGCAGGTGGCGTTGGCGAGCCAACAAGCAGAGATCCTGCGGCAGTTGCAAACCATCACGGCGGCTCTCACCATCCAGCCGCCGGGCCAGCTTGCCCCTGGAGTCGTGGGTAACCCACCCCCTGGGCCCGCGGCCCGCGGCCCCGGTTAACCTAGTGGGGCTCAACCGAGCTCCCCGGGAGCCCTGCCTCTCCAGCCCACGACCGTTTGATGGCGACTTTGAGACCTGTGCCACGTTCATCAGGCAGTGTGAGCTGGTCTTCCTGCACCAACCCAGTATGTTCACGTCAGATGCTGCCCGGGGCGCTTACGTGACCAACCTGCTCACAGGCCGAGCAGCTCAGTGGGCCACTGCTTCCTGGTCCATGAAGGCCAGTTTCTGCCTCACCTAAGAGGCCTTTGAGGCGGAACTACGGAAGGTTTTCCACCATCCAGTCGGTGGCCAGGACCCTGGTGCTCGGCTGAGCAGTATCCAGCAGGGCAGTGGCAGTGTCACCGACTACTCGGTGGAGTTCAGGCTGGCCGCAGCTGAGAGCAGCTGGAACGACCGGTCACTTCGGGTCACCTTCCGGAGAGGTCTCAGCGAGGCTGTCAAGGACCAGCTAGCCACCCGGGAGGAGCCCACCTCCCTTGAGGACCTGATCAAGCTCGCCATCTGCATCGACGGACGCCTCCGGGAGAGGAGGCGCGAGCGAGCCCTGCTCGGATCCCCATCCATTCCCCAGTCGTCCAGCACTCCTAACAGGATCCCTACTCCTGCTCGCTCCACTTTCCCTGTGGCCGTTTCTCCCCCCGCGCCCCAGACCACGACGGGGGAGGAACCTATGCAGCTGGGGCGCACGCACCTTAGTCCGGCCGAACGGGAGGCCTGGTTCAAGGCGTGTCAATGCCTCTACTGTGGCCAGAAGGGACATCTGATCAGTGGCTGCCCCACTCGGCCAAAAGACTAGGCTCACTGGGGCCCCGGGAGATCCTAGTGAGCTGACTTTCCTGTTCCCGCCGTCCTGCCCCACAGAACCATCTAGTTAGCGTTACCCTGGCCTGGGCTGACCAGCGGCTCACAGTGGGTGCACTCCTCGACTCGGGGGCTGATGAGTGTTTCCTGGACTCGGAGTTTGCTGCCCAGGCTAACATCCCGCTAGAGACGCTGGAGAAGCCCATGGAGGCCTTCGTGCTGGACGAGCGCTGCTTGGCCAGCGTCACCCAACGCACCCACCCTGTCTCTCTCACCATAGCAGGTAACCATGTGGAGAGACTTCGGTTCTACATCATCCAGTCCCCATTAGTCCCTGTGATTCTAGGGCGCCCCTGGTTCGTGCAGCATGAGCCACACATCGCCTGGGCCTCCGGTACCATCATGGAGTGGAGCTCCTCCTGTCATGCCCAATGTCTACAGGCTGCTCCCGCCCCATCCCCCCGACGTGCCCCTAGTACCCCGCCTCCCGACCTCTCCTCTGTTCCCCCTGAGTACCATGAGTTAGGTGAGGTTTTCAGCAAGACCCGGGCCCAATCTCTTCCTCCTCATCGGCCTTATGACTGTGCTATCGACCTCCACTCTGGGGCACCCCTTCCCAGCAGTCGTCTGTACAGTCTGACCATCCCCGAGAAAGCTGCGATGGACGAGTACATCTCCGAGTCCTTGGCAGCGGGGCTCATTCGGCCCTCGTCCTCCCAGGTGGCAGCTGGATTCTTTTTCGTGAAGAAGAAGGACGGGGGCCTCCGACCCTGCATTGACTATCACCAACTCAATGAGATAACCATCAAAAACAAGTACCCCCTTCCTCTCATGAGTTCCACCCTTGAGCCCCTCACCCAGGCTACAGTCTTCACTAAGCTGGACCTGCGGTGTGCCTATCATCTGGTCCGGATCCAGAAGGGGGACGAGTGGAAGACAGCCTTTAAGACGCCCCGGGGTCATTATGAGTACCTGGTCATGCCGTTCGCCCCGGCGGTATTCCAGGCTCTCATGAATGACATTCTCCGCGACATGCTCGACGTGTTTGTGTTGGTGTACCTCGATGACATCCTCATCTTCTCCAGGACCCTCGAGGAACATGTCCAGCATGTCCGCCAGGTACTCGAACGTCTCCTCTGGAACCGGCTCTTCGTCAAGGCAGAGAAGTGCCGGTTTCATTCCCCTTCCGTTGACTACCTGGGCTTCGTCATTGAGAGGGGAAAGATCCGGGCCGACCCCCACAAGATCCAGGCTGTGGTGGACTGGCCCGATCCCACATCACGGAAGGAATTACAGAGCTTCCTCGGGTTTGCGAACTTCTATCGGAGGTTCATCCGGAACTACAGCCGCGTGGCAGAACCTCTCACCAGGCTGACCTCCTCCTCCCAGCCGTTCATCTGGTCCCCGGCTGCCCGCTCTGCGTTCCAGTCCCTCAAGGAGAGGTTCACCAGCGCCCCGGTCCTGCTCCACCCCGACCCTAAGAGGCAGTTCATCGTAGAGGTTGACGCTTCGGACACCGGGTTGGGGGCTGTCATCTCCCAGCGGTCAGCATCTGACCAGAAGGTCCACCCATGCGCCTTCTTCTCTCGCTGGTTCCTCCCCGCCGAGGAGAACTACGATGTCGGGAACCGGGAGCTGCTGGCAGTGGTGGCTGCTCTGGAGGAGTGGCGCCATTGGCTGGAGGGGGCGGAACAGCCGTTCACCATCTGGACGGATCATAAGAACTTGACGTTCATCCGGGCAACCAAGCGCCTCAATGGTCAGCAGGCACGGTGAGCCAGCTTCCTCAGTCGGTTTGACTTCACGCTGACTTATTGCCCCGGGTCCCGCAACACGAAGGCAGACTCCCTGTCCCGACAACACCCGAGGAGGGAGCCAGCTACAGAGGAGCCGACTCCCATCCCTCCTGAGGCCAGGGTGGTGGGCGTGGTTACCTGGGGCATCGAGACCGTGGTCAGGCGCTCCCATCCCGCCCCGAGCCATGTCCCTCCACGCCGCCTATTCGTCCCGGACGCAGTCCGGCCCCGGGTCTCCAGTGGGGCCATGCCAGTCAGTTTGCTTGCCACCCGAGTGTCCACCGCACCTTAACCTTTCTGGCTCGGCGTTTCTGGTGGCTCACCATGAGGAACGACGTCAGGGACTTCGTAAGGGCCTGCTCCGTCTGTGCTCGCAGCAAGGCCTCTCACCAGGTCTGCTGCAGCCCCTCCCAACTCCAAGCTGGCCCTGGTCCCATTTGGCGTTGGATTTTGTCTCTGGACTGCCTCCCTCCCAGGGTAACACTGATCCTGACAGTGGTGGACCGCTTCAGTAAGGGAGTGCACCTGGTGGCCCTCCCCAGACTCCCATCGGCTTCTGAGACGGCAGACCTCCTAACGAGCCACGTGTTCCGTCTCCACGGCCTTCCCCTGGATGTCGTCTCGGACCGAGGGCCCCAGTTCGTCTCCCAGGTATGGCGGGCCTTTTGTAAGGGGTTGGGTGCCTCTGTTAGTCTCTCCTCTGGCTATCACCCACAGACTAACGGACAGACAGAGAGGATGAACTAGAGTGTGGAGACTGCCCTCCGGTGCATGGCCGCCAAGAAGCCCAGCTCCTGGAGCCGGTTCCTCCCCTGGGTCAAGTATGCCATCAACTCCCTGGTCAGCTCTGCCACCGGCCTCTCACCTTTTGAGGTGTCCCTGGGCTACCAGCCGCCTCTCTTTGCTGCGCAGGAGTCGGAAGCGGCGGTTCCCTCCGTGCAGGCCCATCTGAACCGGTGTCGTCGCGTCTGGGAGGTGACCAGAGCTGCTCTGCTCCGGGCAGCTGAGCGCGCCAGTCGGGGAGCCAACCGACGCCGGTCCCCAGCACCTACGTACCAACCAGGCCAAAGGGTGTCGCTGTTCTTGAAGGATCTCCCGCTTCAGTCCACCGCGAAGAAGCTGAACCCCCGGTTTGTCAGGCCCTTTGAGATCAAGAAGGTGCTCAGCCCCGCGGCAGTGAGTCTGAAGCTTCCGGCTTCCTTGAAGACCCATCCCGTGTTTCATGTGTCTCGGGTTAAGCCTGTCTCCCACAGTCCTCTGATGCCTCCAGCCCCGGCTCCGCCTCCCGCTGAGATCGTGGATGGGCACCCCCAGTGGAAAGTCCGCCGGCTGCTGGACGTCTGGTGCCGAGGACGGGGGTTCCAGTATTTGGTGGACTGGGAGGGCTACGGTCCAGAGGAACGTAGCTGGGTCTCCCGCCAGCTCATCCTGGACCCTGGGCTGCTCACTGAGTTCCATCATTCCCATCCCGACAAGCCGGGCAAGTCGCCTGGTGGCTCCCATGGAGGGGGGGGTACTGTTACGGCTCGCCCACCCCGCGCCGTGGCCCGCCCACCCCACGCCGACAGCCAATCAGCTCGTCAGGGCCGGGTTTAGCTATCAGGGCTAGGCTTAAGTTTGGTGGCCTCCCACGCACCCGTTGTCAGTTCATGTTGTGACCTCCCCGCAGTAGCGGCTACTCTTCCCTCACGGTCCTTTTCTCTCCGAACTCACCCCAGCCACTGGTTCATGTTTTTCCCTTGCAAAGTTTCCCTGTGGAAGTATCCTGCCGTGTTCCCGTTTGGATTTTTTCCCCTTGGACTTTCCGTTGTTCCTTGTCGCTCATTGTCTTCCTATGTTTGACTATTTGTATGCGTAAGGAATAAAGTACGCCAGTTTTCGGCTAACCCCATCTCTGTCTGGTGTCGTGCGCTTGGGGTCTTCCACAAACCCCAACAACATTACAGCAAAGTAACACACTACAGCAAAGAAACACACTACAGCAAAGAAACATAATACGGCAAAGAAATGCAGTACAGCAAAGAAATACAGTACAGCAAAGGAACATGGTACAGTAAAGAGACATAGTTGAGTAAAGAAACAGTACAGCAAAGAAACATAGTACAGTAAAAAAAACATAATACAGTAACAAAACAGTACAGTAAAGAAACAGAGCACAGCAAATAAATACAGTACAGCAAACGAACATAGTACAGTAAAGAAACAGTACAGCAAAGGAACATAGTGCAGCAAAGAAACACACTATGGCAAAGAAACACACTACAGCAAAGAAAAACACTACAGGAAAGAAGTACAGTACAGCAAAGAAACACACTACGGCAAAGAAACACACTACAGCAAAGAAAAACACTACAGCACAGAAACAGTACGGCAAAGAAACACACTACAGCAAAGAAACACAGTACAGCAAAGTAACACACTACAACAATGAAACACAGTACAGCAAATAAACACAGTACAACAAAGAAACACAGTACAGCAAAGTAACACACTACAACAACAAAAAACACATTACAGCAAAGTAATACACTACAGCAAAGAAACACAGTACAGCAAAGAAACATAGTACGGCATAGAAATGCAGTACAGCAAAGAAATACAGTACAGCAAAGGAACATTGTACAGTAAAGAGACATAGTAGAGTAAAGAAACAGTACAGCAAAGAAACACAGTACAGCAAAGAAACATAGTACAGAAAAGGAACATAGTAGAACAAAGAAACACAATACAGTAAAGAAACACACTACAGCAAAGAAACACACTACGGCAAATAAACACAGTACAGCAAAGAAACACACTACAGCGAAGAAACACAGTACAGCAAAGAAACACACCACAGCAAAGGAACATAGTACAGTAAAGAGACATAGTAGAGTAAAGAAACAGTACACCAAAGGAACATGGTACAGTAAAGAAACAGTACAGCAAAGAAACAAACTACAGCAAAGAAACATAGTACAGCAAAGAAACACAGTACAGCAAAAAAAAACACATTACAGCAAGGAAACATAGTACAACAAAGAAACACGGTACAGCAAATAAACACATTATAGCAAAGAAACACACTACAGCAAAGAAACATAGTACGGCATAGAAATGCAGTACAGCAAAGAAATAAAGTACAGCAAAGGAACATTGTACCGTAAAGAGACATAGTAGAGTAAAGAAACAGTACAGCAAAGGAACATGGTCCAGTAAAGAAAACAGTACAGCAAAGAAACACAGCACAGCAAAGAAACATAGTACAGCAAAGAAACACAGCACAGCAAAGAAACATAGTACAGAAAAGGAACATAGTAGAACAAAGAAACACAATACAGCAAAGAAACACACTACAGCAAAGAAACACACTACGGCAAATAAATACACTACAGCAAAGAAACACACTACAGCGAAGAAACACAGTACAGCAAAGAAACACACCACAGCAAAGGAACATAGTACAATAAAGAGACATAGTAGAGTAAAGAAACAGTACACCAAAGGAACATGGTACAGTAAAGAAACAGTACAGCAAAGAAACACACTACAGCAAAGAAACATAGTACAGCAAAGAAACACAGTACAGCAAAAAAAACACATTACAGCAAGGAAACAGACTACAGCAAAGAAACATAGTATGGCATAGAAATGCAGTACAGCAAAGAAATACAGTACAGCAAAGGAACATGGTACAGTAAAGAGACATGTAGAGCAATGAAACAGTACAGCAAAGGAACATGGTACAGTAAAGAAACAGTACAGCAAAGAAACACAGTACAGCAAAGAAACATAGTACAGAAAAGGAACATAGTACAGCAAAGAAACACACTACAGCAAAGAAACATAGTACAGTAAAGAAACACAGTACAGCAAAGACACACAGTACATTAAAGGAACATAGTACAGCAAATGACCATAGTACAGTAAAGAAACATAGTACACCAAAGGAACATGGTACAGCAAAGGAACATAGTACAGTAAAGAGACATGTAGAGCAATGAAACAGTACAGCAAAGGAACATGGTACAGTTAAGAAACAGTACAGCAAAGAAACACAGTACAGCAAAGAAACATAGTACAGAAAAGGAACATAGTACAGCAAAGAAACACACTACAGCAAAGAAACATAGTACAGTAAAGAAACACAGTACAGCAAAGACACACAGTACATTAAAGGAACATAGTACAGCAAATGACCATAGTACAGTAAAGAAACATAGTACACCAAAGGAACATAGTACAGCAAAGGAACATAGTACAGTAAAGAAATAGTACAGTAAAGAAATAATGAAGTAAAGAGACATGGTACAGCAAAGGAATATGGTACAGTAAAGAAACAGCACAGCAAAGAAACACTTTACAGCAAAGAAACATACTGCAGCAAAGATACACAGTACAGCAAAGAATCACAGTACAGGAAAGAAACATAGTACAGCAAAGGAACATGGTAAAGTAAAGAATCAATACAGCAAAGAAACACAGTACAGCAAAAAAACATAGCACAGCAAAGTAACATAGTACAGAAAAGGAACATAGTACAGTAAAGAAATGTAGTACAGCAAAGGAACATCGTGCAGCAAAGGAACATAGTAGAGTAAAGAAAGACATTACATCAAAGGAACATAGTACAGGGTCTAAAGAGTTTATGCTGCTGACGATGGGCCTGGGGGGGGGTTCCATCTTTATGGATCTTAGGGAGTCCATATATGCATGGAATAGAAAGATAACATTCCATTCACATATGGACTCCCTGAGATCCATAAAGATGGAACCCCCCCTCAGGCCCATCGTCAGCAGCATAAACTCAGTCACGTACAACATTGCCAAACATATAGCCAACATCTTGACCCCTTTAGTGGGCGAAACACCTCACCATATCCAAAACTCCATTGACTTCGTGGACAAGGTCCAAGGCGTAAAACTGGAACTGGATGAAACCATGGTATCCTACGACGTGACCTCATTATTCACCTGCATCCCAACCACGGAGGCTTTGGAAACTGTGAGGCAACGTTTGCTACGGGACGACACCCTCCACAATAGGACAAATGTCAGCCCAGACCAGATTTGCCAACTACTGGACCTTTGCCTGAACACTACAGGTTTCCAATTCAGGGGCCAGTTTTACAGACAGAAACACGGCTGTGCAATGGGCTCACCAGTATCTCCCATTGTGGCCAGCTTATACATGGAAGAGGTAGAACTCAGGGCCCTGAACTCCTTCAGAGGAACACCTCCGAGCCACTGGTTCAGATATATGGACAACACATGGGTCAAAATCCAAACACAAGAGGTGCAAGCGTTTACCAAACACATCAACTCAGTGGACAAGAACATTAAGTTCACAAGGGAAGACGTAAAGAACAACAGTTTGTCCTTCTTGGACTGTGACGTCCACATTGGGGAAGACAGGAGCCTCCACATTGGGGTTTACAGGAAACCTACACACACAGACCAATATCTACTTTTCGACTCACACCACCCTCTGGAACACAAACTGAGCGTCATCAGAACTTTGCAACACAGAGCTGACAATGTGCCCAGCAGCACTCAGACCAACGAGAAGAACACAAACACCTGAGGGGAGCTTTAAAAACCTGTGGCTACCCCAGCTGGACCTTTGTGAAAACTGCAACATGTTCCAAAAAGACCAACCAGATGAACGACGAGGAGAAAAGGAACTGAAGGAATAGCACAGTCATCCCGTATGTTTCTGGGGTCTCCGAGAAACTCAGGAGAATTTTCGACAAACACCGCATCCCGGTATAATTCAAACCCAGCAACACACTCCGACAAAGTCTGGTTCATCCAAAAGACCGTGAACCACACACCCGGAAAGCCAATCTGGTGTATGCTGTACAATGCAATGAGGATTGCACTGACCTATACATAGGAGAAACCAAACAACTACTACACAAACAGATGGCCCAACACAGAAGGCCAAACTCCTCAGGGCAAGACTCAGCAGTCTATCTACACCTAAAGGAGAAGACACACTCCTTCGAGGACAGCAACGTACACATTTTGGACAGAGAAGATAGATGATTTGAAAGAGGGGTGAAGGAAGCCATCTATGCGAAACTGGAAAAACCATCCCTCAACAGAGGAGGAGGTCTGCGACACCACCTATGTCCCACTTACAATGCCGTCCTTTCATCTCTACCCAGGAGACTCAAGAAGCCTAGCCTCCAAGAACAACAGTCGGTCACTAACGGCTCCAACCACTCTCATGACCACTGAATAATGAAGTCGAAACTAACACCCCCAACGACCGTCGCTGCTAAACAAATGCAAATCAATAGCTCCGATGGCGACGGGCCCGGCTGGACATCGGAGCACAGGAGAGCCACGCATATCAATAGCTCCGATAACGACGGGCGCGGCCAAACATCGGTACACAAAAGAGCCACTCATATCTATGGCTCTGTTAGCGACGGGCGTTGGTAAACATCGGGACACAAAGAGCCATGGACATCTATAGCTCTGACAACGACTCCAAGAGGATAAATTCTGAGTCTCATCACCAGCCAGTCGTCTAGTCAGAAAGGCACGAACTGGGGGCATGGCCTGAACACCGCATGGAGTAACCGCATTTTAGGGAAGCTCCACAACCCTCACTAAAAATTTAGAATAAAACACACTCACACCACAAATAATATGACCAAGAGACGACATAACAATAAGAATGAGACAACGAACCAAAAATTGTCTCCCGAAGAGAAGGACAAAGCCACTTCTGACGCCGACAGCGATGCTAGCAGCTTAACCGAAATGGCTAGCAACCCCAGTATTGTGTTTAGAAATCACGTCAGGACACAACGCTGTCGCTCGACACAACCTCTCCGTGGCATTCTTTATTTAGACTGACCCAGCATCAATGGCAGACCCAATCAAACAACCCAGAGCCCGCAGGCATCACCAATCAATCCCAGCACAATAGAACAGCACCAAATCAAATGCAGCACTGTCGATGTGTGCAGACATAACATTCCCCCCCCCCCCGGCAGGATTTCAAACATGAAAGGCTGACACAAAGTCCTCTAGGTGGCCAGGGCGTAAACGTGTGTGAACAGGTCGCGGGGCGGCCTGAGGCTGGGCAGGCCGAGGTGGGGAGGGGGAAGGCAGGGGAAGCTGAGGCCCAGGAATGTCTGGGGCCCGTGTAGGAGCTGCATGAAGCCCCGGGGCGTCTTGCCATGCTGAGGGAATGGCTAAGGTTGTGTCACCAGCTGTGTGTGGCGGAGCTGACACCTTCCGTAGACGACTGGAGTGCCACCGAGTGCCATCGCTGAGGATGTAAGTGGCTGGGCCCAGCTGATGGGTGACTTGGAGAGGAGAGGACCAGTATGAAGCCATTTTATTGTCCCTGTGGGGCCTGTGGACCCTGACCCAGTCTGACACATTGATGTCTGGCACCCTGGTTCGTTTTGACTGGTCAAACCGTTGCTTCATCCGCGTCTGCTGACGAGTGACTGAGGCTCTGACCCCAGAGGGAGGTGCCTGAGGTGTGGAGGGGCGGAGCCTGTCAAGGGGCATGCACAGTTCCCGGCCTAGCATGAGAGAGGCTGGGGAGACGCCTGTGGTCGAGTGCTGTGTGGCCCGATAGTGCAGCAGAGTGTGACGGATGGCCTGCGTGAAAGAGCACCCTTGGGCCATGTGTGCTCTGAGGCCGTTCTTCAGTGACTGGTGAAAACGTTCAATGCCGCCATTGGCCTGGGGGTGGTAGTACGCAGTGCGTATATGACGGATGCCCTTGCTTTCGAGATAAGCAGTGAACTCAGCAGAGACCAGCTGAGGGCCGTTGTCAGTGGTGATGGTCTTTGGGAGGCCCCAGCGAGAGAAAAGAGAGTCCAGGAAGTTGATGATGATCTGTGAGGTCACAGTGCCGGAAGTGGTGAGCTCAGGCCATTTTGAGTGTAGATCGTAGGCGACCACCATGAAGTGTTGGTGGTGGGGAACGCCATGGATCTAGCCACAAATGTCCAACTGCAGGTGTTCCCAGGGCTGAGAGGGCCAGGCGAGAGGTTGCGGGGGTGGGGGAGCCTGGTGGCCAGTCTTGCCACTCACAAGGCAGGCAGAACAGTCCTTCACCAGAGCCTCAATATCTCTGTCTATCCCCGGCCACCACACCAGGTCTCGGCAGCGCTGTTTCAGTTTCACAATGCCCAGGTGGCCTTCATGCGCCGTATTCAAAACACGTGCACGGAGAGCAGCTGGGACCACTGTGCAAAACCCACGTGCCACGCAGGTGTCGTTCCAGCAGGAGAGCTCCTGTCTGACTCGGGCGAACGCAGCCAGCTCCTCTGGGACCTTGTGAGGCCAGCCGTTCTGGATGTAGGTGCGGAGCTGGGAGAGGACAGGATCCTGTTCGGAGGATGCCCTCAGCTCCTGCAGAGAGACAGTGGCCTGGAGGGGTGTGTGTAGCATTTGGACAATGTCCTTTTCCACACAGTCAGTGTCCGTCTGTGGAGCTGGGGTGGAGACAGACCGAGAGAGCAGGTCGGCGACAACATTGTCTCTGCCTGGGGTGAACTGCAGGCTGAAGTTGTACTGAAGGAGGTGGTCAGACCAGCGGTGCAGCCTCAGGGGTTTGTGGCCTGTCCCAGATGTGGACAGCACTGCTGTCAGGGCCTGGTGATCTGTCCTGAGGGTTAAGGAGCGGCCATAGAGGTAGAGGTGCCACCTTTCACAAGCCCAGATACAGGCTAACGCCTCACGCTCACCCACGGAGTACCACTGCTCGGTCAGGTTGAGGGCACGGGAGGCGAAGGCGATGGGCTTCTCCACACTGTTCTGGGTTTGAGACAGCACAGCCCCTATCGCTGTGGCTGATGCGTCACAGGTCACAAAGGTGGAGCTGGAGATGTCGAAGTGAGCCAACACTGGTGGTGAAGTCAGTTGAGTCTTGAGATCACGCACAGCGTCACTGCATGCCTTTGACCACACCCATGGCTCGTCCTTACGCAGCAGCTGGCGCAGGGGGGCTGTGGTCGCAGAGGACTGGGGAAGAAACCTCAGGTAGTAAATTGTCATACCCAGGAAGGAGGCGACCTGGGCGGCCGAGCTGGGCTCAGGGATGGCCTGAATGGCGTCCACATTGGATTGTAGTGGAGTTACACCGCTCGCTGACAGCCGGAACCCCACGAAGTCGATGGCTGGCACAGAGAGGACACATTTCTCAGCATTGAGAGTTAGCTTGTGCTTGGACAGGGCTGCGAAGACTATGTTGAGGCGCTTGTCGTGGATTTCACTGGTGGGCCCGTGTACCACTATATCGTCCAGATAAATGGCCATGCCCAGTATGCCAGCCAGCACGGAGACCATGATTTTCTGGAAGCAGCTAGGGGCGGAGCTGAGACCGAAAGGTATCCTGGTGTAGCGAAACACTCCTGCATGTGTCACAAAGGCTGTGAGGTTTCGGCTGCTGGGGTGGAGGGGCACCTGTAAGTACCCCTGTCTGAGGTCGAGCTTGGAGAACACCTCAGAGCCATAGAACTGAGCAGTGAGTTCTTCTGAGGTGGGCAGTGGATACTTATCAGGGACCACTGCCTTATTTACTGCACGTAGATCGACGCAGACACGCAGGCCCCCCGACGTCTTCTTAGCCACCACGAGGTTTGAGACCCAAGGTGACGCGTCCACCGGTTCAATGATGCCAGCTTCCAGCAGTTGTTGTAGCTCGGCGGAGACCCCATCACGGAGAGCCAACGGGATGTGGCGCAGTGGTTGGATGACAGATTTCACAGCAGGGTTGAGGAGAGGTTGATGGGCGAAGGCGAGCGATGGCCACTTCTGCTGCCAATGTGTGGCAACAGTCAGGATTGCTGCCCCCCTTGTGTCTAAGAGGGAGAACCCCAGAGCGGAGAACAGGTCCAGGCCCATCAGGTTGGCCCCACGGCGTGCCACATGAAAAACTGCATTGGGCACCAGCTTGGTTCCATAGCGGACAGTCACTTGGAGAGAGCCAACCAGATCGATTTTGGAGTCACCATACCCACAGAGGACAGCTGAGGGTGCGGACAGTGGCAGTGAACCGAAAAATTGACTGTAGGTATCAACATTCAGGAGAGACACACTTGTACCGGTGTCCAACAGCAGGGGGATGCACACATCATTAATGTTGACTGTGCATGATTTGAACGACACTGGCCCAGAGCTCACCTTGTGAATGACGGCGGTTGAAGACTGGGGGGTGTGGCCCTCTGACCCAGCCGGGGAAGATCGACAGACGTTGGCAAAGTGATTGTGCTTACCGCAGCTACGGCATGTCTGGCCACGGGCAGGACAGTTCTGAGCCCTTGAAACATGAGACCGAGACCCACAGTTACCACAGGACTGTTGAGGGCGGGGCCGAGAACGCCGTCGTTGCAGTTGCAAGACGTCCCCAGTGGAGTTGGCGCCCGCCTCGCTCTGGCTGGGTTGCGTGCCGAGGGGCAGCCGTGAGTAGAGGGAGGAGTCGTTGGCAGCTTGACTGGAGGTGGCCACTTGCTGTGTATTTAGCATAGCAGCACACTCAGCTGCTCCCTCAACCTGTAGTGCGATGGTAATTGCTCTGGACAGCAGCAGATCGTCTTTTTCCAGCAGGAGAGTCTCACGCACCTTTGCGTTGTTGGTGTGTTCGATTAGCTGGTCGCGAACCATCTCGTCCTGAAGCGCGCCAAACTTGCATGAGCTAGCTAGCCCTGGCAAATTAGCTACGTACTGCCGCACAGACTCACCAGGCAGTTGGTGTCGCTGACGGAATATAAATCGCCGAAGGAGGGCACTCTGTGGAGCAGCGAAATGGGTGCTCATAAGTCCCACAGCTTCGTCAAAGTTTGTGACGTTCCCCAGAGTCCCGAGCACACGATGACCCTCTGCTCCCAAGCAGTGTAGCAACAGAGCCGTCTTCCTAGCCTGACTCACGTCGTCGAGCCCTGAGGCGATGAGGTCATTTTCAAAACTATGTAGCCAGCGAGTCCATGGTACCGGAGGCTCGCCAGGTAATGCCAGGAAGGGGGCAGGTGGTGGGAGAGAGATATCAGCCATCCTCGTCGCCAATATTGTGTTTAGAAAGCACGTCAGGACACAGCGCTGTCGCTCGACACAACCTCTCCGTGGCATTCTTTATTTAGACTGACCCAGCGTCAAAGGCAGACCTGATCAAACAACCCAGAGCCCGCAGGCATCACCAATCGATCCCAGCACAATAGAACAGCACCGAATCAAATGCAGCACTGTCGATGTGTGCAGACATAACACTGGGGGTGAAGCTCCACCGCACCACAGCGTACAACCCGCAGGGCAGCGGACTTTGTGAGCGGTTTCATCGGTCTATGAAGGCCGCTCTTCGTGCCAGCCTCACGGACAGCAACTGGGTCGATCGCCTCCCGTGGGTCATGCTCGGCCTTCGCTCTGCGCCCAAGGAAGACCTCCAGTCCTCGTCTGCTGAGCTCGTTTATGGCCAGCCGCTGCATGTCCTGGTTGAGTTTCTCCCGGATGCTGTGGCCCCCTGGTTAGCAACTTCTTATCAGGCTGTGGCCCAGGACAGTGCCAACGCTTTCGCTCCAATCTCTACGTCTCACCACTGCCTCCCTCAGTCCTACGTCCCCAAGGATCTGCTGTTGGCCAGGTACGTCTTCATTCGCCATGACAGCCCCCGTAGCCCCCTGCATCCCCTCTACGACGGGCCCTTCCGCGTCCTGGAAGCGGGGCCTAAGAACTTTGTGGTGGACATGGGGGGCAAGCCGGAGCAGGTCTTGGTGGACCGTCTCAAGCCTGCCCATTTGGACCTGGGTGGGCTGGTCGAATTAGCCCTGCCCTTGCAGCGTGGATGCCCCCCTTCTCGAGCCCCCTGCCCAGTCTCGGCCCCTGCCCGGGCTCCGGCTCTGTCCCCTGCCCCCGCCCCCGCCCCTGCCCCCATACTCATTCAGCGCAGCCGTTTTGGCCGCCGGGTCCGCCCCCCGAGACGTTGACTGTTTCACTGGGGACTGTTCGCCTGTTGGCTGTTTGTGTTTCACTGAGTACTGTTGTGCTGCATTAGTATTTTGCATTTTTTTGTGATGGTGAATTCTGGGGGGACCTGTGTGGTGATACACAATTGAGGGTAGATTCACCAGGGGCTGCTGCTCCTTTAAGGCAGAAATTCAGTGTGCTGACGACGTAGTCACTGCTGAGCGTTTTCCCAGCAAGTGGAACCATGTTTTCGGCAGCCCAGTGGTTGGCTGGTTGCCAGGAGAGATTGTGCTGTATCGGTGTTGTTTTGTGTGGTGAGTAAACGGAATTGACTCGACTCGATCTCTCCGTCTCCTCATTCCTGCACTCCCACAATATATATATATATATATATATATTATATTTATATATATACCACACTCACACTCACACACACACTCTCACACACACACACACACACACACACACACACACATATATATATATATATATATTAGTTCAGAGAAATTTTAAAGTTTAGGAAACAACCAGTAATGCAGATCTTCTCAAAAGGCCCCAGCAAACTGCAGAAAAGGGAAGTGTTGACACTGCGGTGTGAAGACAGAGGGTGTGAAAGCTGTCTCACTGCAATGTCCCCAACAAAATCATTCCATACTGGGATGTCTTTGTTGATGACATCAGTTGGGGAAAAAAAGTCTGGACCATACCGTTAAAATACCTTATCATGAATAAAACAAGGGAGGTGACCTACAAACTAGCTGATAGATAAACCCAGCTAAGCGTTATCTTCAGAAAATGAAGGACGACACTGAGACAGTCTGCTCATGTTGAGATCACGCTAGTGAAACCACCTGACATGTATTCTGGACGTGCCCACGTCGTGAAGTTGATCAAGAGATACTTATGTAATGGTGGAGCCAGAACTCGCTGGAGGGACTACATGTCCAATCTGGCCTGGGAAGGCCTTATTGGGATCCCCCAGGAGGAGTTGGAGGGCGTTGCTGGGGAGAGGGATGTCTGCAGTGCCCTACTTAGCTTGCTGCCACCGCGACCCCACCCCGGAGAAGCGGCTGAAGATGAATGAATGAATGAATGAATGAGTTGTTTCTCCTTGCTGTATAGAGATGTACTGCTTGGCTTCTATAATGACCGATACAAGACAAATGACTACTTTCTAATCAACCTCATTCTTTTATTAGTCACATTTGACAATCACACATGTAAATTTAGTAACCACAAGCCTTTATTTGTTGTTTGTGAACATGAGGTCAGGCATTATGTGAAAACTCTTTCAGCTCCCAACAGCAGCGAAGCTGTTCAAGCCCTCAGTATGTCACTACAGACTGTCCAGCTTCTTTACATAGTAGTTTGTAATGTCAGACGTGATACCCCTGGCTCCCATTTCCCATGCTGTAGTTTGCGGTTTCTTTTTCCTTTTCTGTATCTGATGTAGAGTATGGAGTGCTGTGTTGTAGGCAAACAATTCTGTGTATTTTTGTGTCGTTAAAACTTAATTTTGCAATAAAACATTAATCCAATAAGTGGCGTAGTTCATCATCGCATTGGATATCGCTTCTTGAAGAAGAAGAAGAAGAAGAAGAAGAAGAAGATGAAGAAGAAGAAAATTTGTTTTTTTAATCAAGAGTTCAGATGTACAGACACATCCAACAAAGCCTAGGTGAATGTGTCTCGTTATAGAGATGTGGGTCACCACAGTATACTCTAAAACAACAGAGCAGCTAAGAACAGCACATCACGCATGTCAAAGACCATGAGAAGCAAACAAAGGAACAGAAATAGTAGATTAAAAAGAAACACAATAAAATAGGACTATACAATATTCCAGGAGATAAATTACATCAAATTGTTGAAATACAAAGAATAATTTTTGGGCATTTCTGTTTTTCATACATTTTAGAGATTTGGACAAAGTTACTAATTGGGTTTTAAAGGCTGCTGAACGGGGGTGCGTTTTGCAATATTTACATTTGTGTATGAAATATTTTGCCAAAATAATCACATTATTCAAGAGGAATCCTATACTTTTATCCTCCATAAACGGTCCAAATCTGACACTTCCCAGAAGAAGTGGCGGTGGAGCACCAATGCTTGACTTCATCCACACATACAAGTCATAGCAACACTTATAGTAAGCAATGTCACCGTGGAACAATAAATGATCGGTGGGTTCTATGTCTGTCTTGCAGAATTGACAAGAAGCACAGTCTACGTTAAAGTTGAATCATATACATTCACTGGAGGGGTAAATATCATTAAACATCTTGAAGTGGACCTCTTTGGCTTTGGCTTTGGGGGGGGAATGAAATGTACCTTTTTCTAATTTTATGGGCATTCACATGTGAGCACATGTCTAAAATATAATCCCTTCTTAAAGGGTGAGGATAGCGTATCCTCAACAGAGAGTTTCTGATAAAGAGATTACTGCAGGTTCTGTCGTCACATTTTAAGTTGTCAATCATTAAGGGGCGAAGCGTGGGGCTGACAGAGGGGTAGATAAGACACTGTGAGACCATCATCTGGAGCTGTATAGGGACCACACCCATTACCATGTCATAGACCTTTACAGAGGAGGGAAGAAGCAGAAGAAGAAGAAGAAGCAGAAGAAGCAGAAGAAGAAGCAGCAGAAGAAGAAGAAGAAGAAGAAGCAGAAGAAGAAGAAGCAGAAGAAGCAGAAGAAGAAGACGCAGAAGACAAAGAAGGTACGGTAATTTTTATGCTTTCATTGTGAGAATTTGTTAAAGTCAGATGTACATTTAAAAAAAAGGGCTTGAACTTGTTTGGGTTGTTTCCTTTAGCCCCATATGTGACCTCTCGGGAGTCCCGTCAGCCGGCCGTTGGTGGCTGTTCTGTTCTGTTCTGTTCTGTTCTCTACTGTTCTGTACTGTACTGTACTGTTCTGTTCTGTTCTGTTCTGTTAGTCAGCTGTAGCGTTTGAAAGGCGTGTTCACGATCCCTGAGGTCTGTGAAGTCCTGCCGGAGGGACGACGTGTTTACGTGATGACGTGTTTACGGGACGACGTGTTTACGTGATGACGTGTTTACGGGACGACGTGTTTACGTGATGACGTGTTGAGCCGGGGAGAAACACACGTTTAAACGGGACGTTTCAGCCGAACTGAGTATCAACAGCACCCGTCTTATTCTTCGATGTGGGCTTAACATTAGCTGCAGCCCGGCTGTACCACCCCTCCACTGGGACTGCAGAGAAGCCGAGGGTCCTCCGCGTGACCGTTAAGACGCCTTGGAAACGTGTAAAAAGCAACCGTTTTAATTCCCTGCCACCCTGAAGACGTCCTGCAGTTCGGGTAGTCGTGTGGTAGCTTCTCGGTGTAACAGCAGGTGAGGAGAGCCGACGAGGGAGGCGCGTTTAGAAAGGTTGGACATTCGGTTGATATTCACTCAGCCGGCAGAGGGCGTTGTGTGCGGGCGGGCGGGCGGGCGGGGCTGCGGTGTGGGAGATAGCGGGCAGATATCAGGCTGTTCCGGGCGGTCAGCAGACAGGGCTTGTAAGAGGTGGGCGGTCCTGCGTTAAGAGGGTTTCAGGAGGCAGCGTGCAGCATGACTGCTGGACAGCGCAACAACCCTTCCGCACACGTTGCGGCAACATTACTCGCCAGTTTGCTTGTTATTTGTTTTTTCTCCCCAATTGTACCCGGCCAATTACCCCACTCTTCCGAGACGTCCCGGTCTCTGCTCCACCCCCTCTGCCGATTCGGGGAGGGCTGCAGACTACCACATGCCTCCTCCGACACATGTGGAGTCGCCAGCCGCTTCTTTTCACCTGACAGTGAGGAGTTTCACCAGGGGGACGTAGCGCGTGGGAGGATCACGCTATTCCCTCCCCCCCCCCGCACAGGTGCCCCGACCGACCAGAGGAGGCGCTAGTGCAGCGACCAAGACATATACCCACATCCGGCTTCCCACCCGCAGACACAGCCTACTGTGTCTGTAGGGACGCCCGACCAAGCCGGAGGTAACACGGGGATTCGAACCGGCGATCCCCGTGTTGGTTGGTAACGGACAAGGCCGCTACGCCAGCCGGATGCCCACATCACACGTCAATGTTTACATTATAAAGTGAGAAAACATGTTTGGCTTAGAGGTGAGTTAGTGAGTAAGTGTGGAGTGGATTAACAGGGTAAATGCTTGGATGGAGAGTTAAATCAAATAATTAAGGTTCGGAATGAAAAGAGTCCAATTATGGCTTGGACCCACATTGTGACTGTCATCACATGCAGACATGGTGGTGAATATGGCGCACATTAGAAGGTGCACTATTAAGCATGCAGGATCTCTACACCACCCACGTATCCACCCCCTCTCACCCCGCATGCCTGCACACACACACACTGTAGCGTGTGTGTGTGTGTGTGTGTGTGTGTGTGTGTGTGTGTGTATGTGTATGTGTATGTGTGTATTAAGGAGGAATAAGCTAAAATAACCCATCTGTGTCATGTAATTACAGTGTTATTACATGAATTATTATCTGAATTCCATTATTACTTTATCCCATCAGCATCGCATTAATATCACATACGTTCATGTAGTTTCAGAACTACATGCTCAGGTTTTGTAGCTTCTATCACTAAATGGCTCTTATTAAAGCGGTTTAATGTTGGATGATGGAGTCTCAGCACCACTGCTAATAAAACATGGAAGTTGCCCATGACAGCAAAGGATCCAATTAATCCCCGTTCTACTAACATCATCATAGGCTAAGAGCCGAGCCCGTGATGCCAACCCGTCTCTAAGCACTGTAAGAGGATGTGGTGAAAGAACTAAAATCCAGCAGTCACCTTTGTCTGCAGTCAGCAGTAGGTCAGTAGTGACCTTAACTAGAACCGTCTCAGTACTATGACGTGCTCTAAAACCAGACGGGAAACTTAAAAACAGTTAGTGTTCATAAAATAATTCAATTGAAATGAAATTACTCTCTGCAGAACCTTAGATAAAACATGCTATTTGGATATTGGTCTGTAACTGCTTAGGAACAGGGGATCTAAATTGTCTCCGGTTCTGTTCGTGATATTCATGGACAGGATCTCAAGGCGCAGCCAAGGTGAGGAGTGGGTCCGTTTTGGGAACCTCAGAATTGCATCTCTGCTCTTCGCAGATGATGTGGTTTTGTTGCTTCATCAGAACGCGACCTCCAGCACGCACATGGCCGCGATGAGAGTCAGCACCTCCAAGTCTGAGACCGTGGTTCTCTACCGGAAAATGGCGGATTGCTCCCTCCGGGTTGGGGATGAGTTGTTGCCTCAAGTGAAGGAGTTCAATTATCTCGGGGTCTTGTTCACGAGTGAGGGTAGGATGGAGCGGGATATTGACAGGCGGATTGGTGCAGCATCAGTAGTAATGTGGACGTTGTACCGGACCATTGTGGTGAAGAGCGAGCTGAGCTGGGCTGAGCTGAACTCTCAATTTACCAGCCAGTCTTCGTTCCAACCCTCACCTATGGTTATGAACTTTGGGTAGTGAACGAAACGGTGAGATCACTGTGCGCATGACTGAGGGCGTTACTGTGGGCATGACTGAGGGCGTTACTGTGGGCATGACTGAGGGCGTTACTGTGGGCATGACTGAGGGCGTTACTGTGGGCATGACTGAGGGCGTTACTGTGGACATGACTGAGGGCGTTACTGTGGGCATGACTGAGAGCGTGGCTGTGGACATGACTGAGGGCGTTACTGTGGACATGACTGAGGGCGTTACTGTGGACATGACTGAGGGCGTTACTGTGGACATGACTGAGGGCGTTACTGTGGGCATGACTGAGGGCGTTACTGTGGGCATGACTGAGAGCGTGGCTGTGGGCATGACTGAGGGCGTTACTGTGGACATGACTGAGGGCGTTACTGTGGACATGACTGAGGGCGTTACTGTGGGCATGACTGAGGGCGTTACTGTGGGCATGACTGATAGCGTGGCTGTGGACATGACTGAGGGCGTGGCTGTGGGCATGACTGAGGGCGTTACTGTGGACATGACTGAGGGCGTTACTGTCGGCATGACTGAGGGCGTTACTGTGGACATGACTGAGGGCGTTACTGTGGACATGACTGAGGGTGTGACTGAGGGTGTTACTGTGGGCATGGCTGAGGGCGTGACTGTGGGTGTGACTGTGGGCGTGACTGAGGGTGTGACGGAGGGCGTGACTGTGGGCGTGGCGGAAGGCGTTACTGTGGGCGTGACTGAGGGTGTTACTGTGGGCATGGCTGAGGGCGTGGCTGGGCGTGACTGAGAGTATGACTGTGGGCATGACTGAGAACGTGGCTGTGGGCATGACTGAGGGCGTTACTGTGGGCATGACTGAGAGCGTGGCTGTGGACATGACTGAGGGCGCTACTGTGGGCATGACTGAGAGCGTGGCTGTGGGCATGACTGAGGGCGTTACTGTGGGCATGACTGAGGGCGTTACTGTGGGCATGACTGAGGGCGTTACTGTGGGCATGACTGAGAGCGTGGCTGTGGGCATGACTGAGGGCGTTACTGTGGGCATGACTGAGAGCGTGGCTGTGGACATGACTGAGGGCGTTACTGTGGGCATGACTGAGGGCGTTACTGTGGACATGACTGAGGGCGTTACTGTGGGCATGACTGAGGGCGTTACTGTGGACATGACTGAGGGTGTGACTGAGGGTGTTACTGTGGGCATGACTGAGAGTGTGGCTGTGGACATGACTGAGGGCGTTACTGTGGACATGACTGAGGGCGTTACTGTGGGCATGACTGAGGGCGTTACTGTGGGCATGACTGAGGGCGTTACTGTGGGCATGACTGAGGGCGTTACTGTGGGCATGACTGAGGGCGTTACTGTGGGCATGACTGAGGGCGTTACTGTGGGCATGACTGAGGGCGTTACTGTGGGCATGACTGAGGGCGTTACTGTGGACATGACTGAGGGCGTTACTGTGGGCATGACTGAGAGCGTGGCTGTGGACATGACTGAGGGCGTTACTGTGGGCATGACTGAGGGCGTTACTGTGGGCATGACTGAGGGCGTTACTGTGGACATGACTGAGGGCGTTACTGTGGGCATGACTGAGGGCGTTACTGTGGCCATGACTGAGAGCGTGGCTGTGGACATGACTGAGGGCATGACTGAGGGCGTTACTGTGGGCATGGCTGAGAGCGTGACTGAGGGCGTGACTGAGGGCGTGACTGTGGGCGTGACTGAGGGTTTGACTGTGGGCGTGACTGAGGGTGTTACTGTGGGCATGGCTGAGGGCGTGACTGGGCGTGACTGAGGGTGTGACTGTGGGCATGACTGAGAGAGTGGCTGTGGGCATGACTGAGGGCGTTACTGTGGGCATGACTGAGAGCGTGGCTGTGGACATGACTGAGGGCGTTACTGTGGGCATGACTGAGGGCGTTACTGTGGGCGTGACTGAGGGCGTTAATGTGGGCATGACTGAGGGTGTGACTGAGGGTGCTACTGTGGGCGTGGCTGAGGGCGTGACTGAGGGTGTGACTCTGGGCATGACTGAGAGCGTGGCTGTGGGCATGACTGAGGGCGTTACTGTGGGCATGACTGAGAGCGTGGCTGTGGACATGACTGAGGGCGTTACTGTGGGCATGACTGAGAGCGTGGCTGTGGACATGACTGAGGGCTGTACTGTGGGCATGACTGAGGGCGTTACTGTGGACATGACTGAGGGCGTTACTGTGGGCATGACTGAGGGCGTTACTGTGGGCGTGACTGAGGGTGTTACTGTGGGCATGGCTGAGGGCGTGACTATGGGCATGACTGAGAGCGTGGCTGTGGACATGACTGAGGGCGTTACTGTGGGCATGACTGAGGGCGTTACTGTGGGCATGACTGAGGGCGTTACTGTGGACATGACTGAGGGCGTTACTGTGGGCATGACTGAGGGCGTTACTGTGGCCATGACTGAGAGCGTGGCTGTGGACATGACTGAGGGCATGACTGAGGGCGTTACTGTGGGCATGACTGAGGGCGTTACTGTGGGCATGACTGAGGGCGTTACTGTGGACATGACTGAGGGCGTTAATGTGGGCATGACTGAGGGTGTGACTGAGGGTGTTACTGTGGGCATGGCTGAGAGCGTGACTGAGGGCGTGACTGTGGGCGTGACTGAGGGTGTGACTGTGGGCGTGACTGAGGGTGTTACTGTGGGCATGGCTGAGGGCGTGACTGGGCGTGACTGAGGGTGTGACTGTGGGCATGACTGAGAGAGTGGCTGTGGGCATGACTGAGGGCGTTACTGTGGGCATGACTGAGAGCGTGGCTGTGGACATGACTGAGGGCGTTACTGTGGGCATGACTGAGGGCGTTACTGTGGGCGTGACTGAGGGCGTTAATGTGGGCATGACTGAGGGTGTGACTGAGGGTGCTACTGTGGGCGTGGCTGAGGGCGTGACTGAGGGTGTGACTCTGGGCATGACTGAGAGCGTGGCTGTGGGCATGACTGAGGGCGTTACTGTGGGCATGACTGAGAGCGTGGCTGTGGACATGACTGAGGGCGTTACTGTGGGCATGACTGAGAGCGTGGCTGTGGACATGACTGAGGGCTGTACTGTGGGCATGACTCTGGGCGTTACTGTGGACATGACTGAGGGCGTTACTGTGGGCATGACTGAGGGCGTTACTGTGGGCGTGACTGAGGGTGTTACTGTGGGCATGGCTGAGGGCGTGACTGTGGGCGTAACTGAGGGTGTTACTGTGGGCATGGCTGAGGGCGTGACTGGGCGTGACTGGGTGTGACTGTGGGTGTGACTGTGGGCGTGACTGAGGGCGTGACGGAGGGCGTGGTGGAGGGTGTGACTGTGGGCGTGACTGAGGGTGCTACTGTGGGCATGGCTGAGGGCGTGACTGAGGGTGTGACTGTGGGCATGACTGAGAGCGTGGCTGTGGGCATGACTGAGGGCGTTACTGTGGGCATGACTGAGAGCGTGGCTGTGGACATGACTGAGGGCGATACTGTGGGCATGACTGAGAGCGTGGCTGTGGGCATGACAGGGCGTTACTGTGGGCGTCACTAAGAGCGTGACTGCGGGCGTTAATGTGGGCATGAGTGAGTGTGTGACTGAGGGTGTTAATGTGGGCATGGCTGAGGGCGTGAATGCGGGCGTGACTGAGGGCGTGACTGTGGGCGTGGCTGAGGGTGTGACTGTGGGCGTGACTGAGGGTGTTACTGTGGGCATGGCTGAGGGCGTGACTGGGCGTGACTGAGGGTGTGACTGGGCGTTACTGAGGGCGTGACTGTGGGCGTGACTGAGGGCGTGACTGTGGGCGTGACTCTGGGTGTGACTGTGGGCATGACTGAGGGTGTGACCGTGGGCGTGAATGAGGGCGTGACTGTGGGCGTGACTGAGGGCGTTACTGTGGGCGTGACGGAGGGCGTGGTGGAGGGTGTGACTGTGGGCATGACTGAGAGCGTGGCTGTGGGCATGACTGAGGGCGTTACTGTGGGCATGACTGAGAGCGTGGCTGTGGACATGACTGAGGGCGTTACTGTGGGCATGACTGAGAGCGTGGCTGTGGGCATGACTGAGGGCGTTACTGTGGGCATGACTGAGAGCGTGGCTGTGGACATGACTGAGGGCGTTACTGTGGGCATGACTGAGGGCGTTACTGTGGGCATGACTGAGAGCGTGGTTGTGGGCATGACAGGGCGTTACTGTGGGCGTCACTGAGAGCGTGACTGCGGGCGTTAATGTGGGCATGAGTGAGTGTGTGACTGAGGGTGTTACTGTGGGCATGGCTGAGGGCGTGACTGCGGGCGTGACTGAGGGCGTGACTGTGGGCGTGGCTGGAGGTGTGACTGTGGGCGTGACTGAGGGTGTTACTGTGGGCATGGCTGAGGGCTTGACTGGGCGTGACTGAGGGTGTGACTGTGGGCGTGACTGAGGGCGTGACTGTGGGCGTGACTGAGAATGTTACTGTGGGCGTGACTGTGGGTGTGACTGTGGGCATGGCTGAGGGTGTGACCGTGGGCGTGAATGAGGGCGTGACTGTGGGCGTGACTGTGGGTGTGACTGGGCATGGCTGAGGCTGTAACTGTAGGCGTGACTGAGGGTGTAACTGTGGGCGTGACTGAGGGTGTGACTGAGGGTGTTACTGTGGGCATGGCTGAGGGTGTGACCGTGGGCGTCACTGAGAGCGGGATTGTAGGCGTGACTGAGGGCGTTAATGTGGGCATGACTGAGGGTGTGACTGAGGGTGTTACTGTGGGCATGGCTGAGGCCGTGACTGCGGGCGTGACTGAGGGCGTGACTGTGGGCGTGACTGAGGGTGTGACTGTGGGCGTGACTGAGGGTGTTACTGTGGGCATGGCTGAGGGCGTGACTGGGCTTGACTGAGCGTGTGACTGTGGGTGTGACTGAGGGCGTTACTGTGGGCGTCACTGAGAGCGTGATTGTAGGCGTGACTGAGGGCGTTAATGTGGGCATGACTGAGGGTGTGACTGAGGGTGTTACTGTGGGCATGGCTGAGGGCGTGACTGCGGGCGTGACTGAGGGCGTGACTGTGGGCGTGACTGAGGGTGTGACTGTGGGCGTGACTGAGGGTGTTACTGTGGGCATGGCTGAGGGCGTGACTGGGCTTGACTGAGCGTGTGACTGTGGGCGTGACTGAGGGCGTTACTGTGGGCGTGACGGAGGGCGTGGTGGAGGGTGTGACTGTGGGCGTGACTGAGGGTGTTACTGTGGGCATGGCTGAGGGCGTGACGGCGTGACTGAGGATGTGACTGTGGGCATGACTGAGAGCGTGGCTGTTGGCATGACTGAGGGCGTTACTGTGGGCATGACTGAGAGCGTGGCTGTGGACATGACTGAGGGCGTTACTGTGGGCATGACTGAGGGCGTTACTGTGGGCATGACTGAGGGCGTTACTGTGGGCGTGACTGAGGGCGTTAATGTGGGCATGACTGAGGGTGTGACTGAGGGTGCTACTGTGGGCATGGCTGAGGGCGTGACTGAGGGTGTGACTGTGGGCATGACTGAGAGCGTGGCTGTGGGCATGACTGAGGGCGTTACTGTGGGCATGACTGAGAGCGTGGCTGTGGACATGACTGAGGGCGTTACTGTGGGCATGACTGAGAGCGTGGCTGTGGACATGACTGAGGGCGTTACTGTGGGCATGACTGAGGGCGTTACTGTGGACATGACTGAGGGCGTTACTGTGGGCGTGACTGAGGGTGTTACTGTGGGCGTCACTGAGAGCGTGATTGTAGGCGTGACTGAGGGCGTTAATGTGGGCATGACTGAGGGTGTGACTGAGGGTGTTACTGTGGGCATGGCTGAGGGCGTGACTGCGGGCGTGACTGAGGGCGTGACTGTGGGCGTGACTGAGGGTGTGACTGTGGGCGTGACTGAGGGTGTTACTGTGGGCATGGCTGAGGGCGTGACTGGGCTTGACTGAGCGTGTGACTGTGGGTGTGACTGAGGGCGTTACTGTGGGCGTGACGGAGGGCGTGGTGGAGGGTGTGACTGTGGGCGTGACTGAGGGTGTTACTGTGGGCATGGCTCAGGGCGTGACGGCGTGACTGAGGGTGTGACTGTGGGCATGACTGAGAGCGTGGCTGTGGGCATGACGGAGGGCGTTACTGTGGGCATGACTGAGAGCGTGGCTGTGGACATGACTGAGGGCGTTACTGTGGGCATGACTGAGGGCGTTACTGTGGGCATGACTGAGGGTGTTACTGTGGGCATGACTGAGGGCGTTACTGTGGGCGTGATTGAGGGCGTTAATGTGGGCATGACTGAGGGTGTGACTGAGGGTGCTACTGTGGGCATGGCTGAGGGCGTGACTGAGGGTGTGACTGTGGGCATGACTGAGAGCGTGGCTGTGGGCATGACTGAGGGCGTTACTGTGGGCATGACTGAGAGCGTGGCTGTGGACATGACTGAGGGCGTTACTGTGGGCATGACAGAGCGTGGCTGTGGACATGACTGAGGGCGTTACTGTGGGCATGACTGAGGGCGTTACTGTGGACATGACTGAGGGCGTTACTGTGGGCGTGACTGAGGGTGTTACTGTGGGCATGGCTGAGGGCGTGAATGTGGGCGTGACTGAGGGTGTTACTGTGGGCATGGCTGAGGGCGTGACTGGGCGTGACTGGGCGTGACTGAGGGTGTGACTGAGGGCGTGACGGAGGGCGTGGCGGAGGGTGTGACTGTGGGCGTGACTGAGGGTGCTACTGTGGGCATGGCTGAGGGCGTGACTGAGGGTGTGACTGTGGGCATGACTGAGAGCGTGGCTGTGGGCATGACTGAGGGCGTTACTGTGGGCATGACTGAGAGCGTGGCTGTGGACATGACTGAGGGCGTTACTGTGGGCATGACTGAGAGCGTGGCTGTGGGCATGACAGGGCGTTACTGTGGGCGTCACTAAGAGCGTGACTGCGGGCGTTAATGTGGGCATGAGTGAGTGTGTGACTGAGGGTGTTAATGTGGGCATGGCTGAGGGCGTGGATGCGGGCGTGACTGAGGGCGTGACTGTGGGCGTGACTGTGGGTGTGACTCTGGGCATGACTGAGGGTGTGACCGTGGGCGTGAATGAGGGCGTGACTGTGGGCGTGACTGAGGGCGTTACTGTGGGCGTGACGGAGGGCGTGGCGGAGGGTGTGACTGTGGGCGTGACTGAGGGTGTTACTGTGGGCATGGCTGAGGGCGTGACTGGGCGTGACTGAGGGTCTGACTCTGGGCATGACTGAGAGCGTGGCTGTGGGCATGACTGAGGGCGTTACTGTGGGCATAACTGAGAGCGTGGCTGTGGACATGACTGAGGGCGTTACTGTGGGCATGACTGAGGGCGATACTGTGGGCATGACTGAGGGCGTGGCTGTGGACATGACTGAGGGCGTTACTGTGGGCATGACTGAGGGCGTTACTGTGGGCATGACTGAGAGCGTGGCTGTGGACATGACTGAGGGCGTTACTGTGGGCATGACTGAGGGCGTTACTGTGGGCATGACTGAGAGCGTGGCTGTGGGCATGACAGGGCGTTACTGTGGGCGTCACTGAGAGCGTGACTGCGGGCGTTAATGTGGGCATGAGTGAGTGTGTGACTGAGGGTGTTACTGTGGGCATGGCTGAGGGCGTGACTGCGGGCGTGACTGAGGGCGTGACTGTGGGCGTGGCTGAGGGTGTGACTGTGGGCGTGACTGAGGGTGTTACTGTGGGCATGGCTGAGGGCTTGACTGGGCGTGACTGAGGGTGTGACTGTGGGCGTGGCTGAGGGCGTGACTGAGGGCGTTACTGTGGGCGTGACTGTGGGTGTGACTGTGGGCATGGCTGAGGGTGTGACCGTGGGCGTGAATGAGGGCGTGACTGTGGGCGTGACTGTGGGTGTGACTGGGCATGGCTGAGGCTGTGACTGTAGGCGTGACTGAGGGTGTAACTGTGGGCGTGACTGAGGGTGTAACTGTGGGCATGACTGAGGGCGTTAGTGTGGGCGTCACTGAGAGCGTGATTGTAGGCGTGACTGAGGGCGTTAATGTGGGCATGACTGAGGGTGTGACTGAGGGTGTTACTGTGGGCATGGCTGAGGGCGTGACTGAGGGCGTGACTGGGCGTGACTGAGGGTGTGACTGTGGGCGTGACTGAGGGTGTTACTGTGGGCATGGCTGAGGGCGTGACTGGGCTTGACTGAGCGTGTGACTGTGGGTGTGACTGAGGGCGTTAATGTGGGCGTGACGGAGGGCGTGGTGGAGGGTGTGACTGTGGGCGTGACTGAGGGTGTTAC